>NC_069503.1:231846213-232146213 GCF_027579735.1 Bombina bombina | reverse complement strand
AAGCTATCAAAGACATTATGCTTGTCAATGTCATATGTGGTAGTGAAAGACAATCTGCTATCTTGTCTTTCCATACTCTTTGGTGATAGTAAACACTGTTGGTCAGATTTAATCACATCCTGTTTAATATCTTTCAGGTGCCTATGGTCGTATCCTCTTAATAGAAATTTTTGTTCCAGCTCATCAATCTGTCGTTTCATGAGATCTTGATCAGAGTTGTTTCTAATGGTACGTTTAAACTGTGAGATAGGTAGTGCTTTTTTGAGGGCAGGAGGATGGCAGCTTCGTGCATGGAGGGAGGAATTCTTATCCGTATCCTTTGTATAAGGTAGTCTGTAGTTGTCCATTATTCTTAAAAATCCTCAAATCTAGGAAATCAACTGTCTCCTTGCTGGTTGTCATTTTGAATTTTAATGATGGATGTGCCTTATTCAGATTTTCAAACCAATTGGTTAGATCTTCTTCTGTTCCCTGCCAAAGCAGGAACAGGTCATCTATATATCTGTTAAATAAGGTTATCCATGTTTCAACAAATAGAGGAGTGCCCACCATCTCGAATTCGGCCATGAATATGTTGGCATAGGTGGGTGCCACGTTCAAACCCATGGCCGTACCAGCTACTTGAAGGAAGAATTCTCTTTCAAATTGAAAGCAGTTAATTTCAAATGTTTTAATTTTTTAATTTTTATCTATTTATGTAATATTTGAAGAAGGAGTGATTAGCTCAGGAACACATGCAAATTATGCATTTCCCTACATGTCTTATTTTCCACAGAATAAACAAAAGAGCAGAACCAGCAAGCAAAGTGGCATTTGTTACTGAGGAAGCACTGACAATCAGACTAGATCTGTCAGTATGACATCTGAGGTGCGATCACATATGTGGTGACGGCCGCAAAACCTGCCGTCGCCGATTTTTAGTCTAATCAAGCTATCACATATACGGCGCAGCATACAAGTTACGCACATATATTTTACACGTCACCCGCAGTTTTTACTCCCATAAACTAACATAGAACCGGCTTCACCAGTCGGTATAACATAATCAGCGCAAGGACTTACGCGCACAGAATAGAGAAAATTTACTCCATTTTCACCTCGCCACACATAGGGTATAAAAGCACGGTAACTCCCTTGAAGCCCTAACAAACACCTAATGCATGCGCTATATCAACCCCTAATCTGTCACCCCCCCCACATTGCAATATGTAATAAAATGTATTAACCCCTAAATCACCATCCCCCAGATCACAATAACTAATACAAGTATTAACCCCCAATCCACCAACCCCCCACATCGCAAACTACCTAATAAAAGTATTAACCCATAATCCGCCAACCCCCCACATCGCAAAGTATCTAATTAACCTATTAACACCTAAACAGCCAACCCCCCACATTGCAAAGTATCTAACTAAACTATTAGCACCTACACCGCCAACCCCTCACAACGCAATCTACCTAATATAACTACTAACCCTTTAATCCACCAACCCCCCACAACGCAAACTATTAACCTAATAACTAACTTAAAAATTACAAAAACTAAAAAACATATATTACTTTAAAAAAACTAACTTTACCCAAACTAAAAACAACTAACATTATATAAAATAAAAAAAAACTAACATTACAAAAAAAATGCTAAGATTATAAAATTAAAAAAATCTAACATAACAAAAATAATAAACGAAATTATCTAAAATAAAAAAAGTTATTCCTAATCTAATACCCACTTAAAAACAAAAAAGCCACCCCAAAATAAAAAAACCCTAATCTAACAATAATCTACCAAAAGCCCTTAAAAGGGCATTGTCCTAAGTTTAACAGCTCTTTTGCCCTGAAAAAAAAGTACCCCCTTTCTTTACAAGCCCCACCCACCCGACCTCCCAAAATAAAAAAAGCCTAACTTAAAAAACACTTATCTATTTTAATTGAGGTTAACTTACTTATTGTTAGGTTGATACTTTGCGTTATGGGGGGGTTGGCAGATTAGGGGTTAATAGTTGTATTAGGTAGATTGCGTTGTGGGGGGTTGGTGGTTTAGGTGTTAATAATTTAATTAAATACTTTGCGATGCGGGGAGTTGGCAGATTAGGGGTTAATACTTTTATTATTTATTTCGATGTGGGGGGATAGCGGGTTAGAGGTAAATAGGTTGTTATAGTAGTTTGCGTTGTTGTGGGATGGCGGTTTAGAGGTTAATAGGTTTATTAGGCAGTTTGCAATGTGGGGGAATGGTGGATTAGGGGTTAATAACTTTTATTAGTAGTTACGATGTGGGGGGATGGCCGATTAGGGGTTTTGACATGTCAGGATTTTTTTTTTTATACGATTTAGATTTTTACATGGGATTTAAAACATTTTTTTTGGAAACTTATGCACCACACGTTGAGATACTGTCGTAAGTCACTGGCAACGGCAGAAATGTGTAGTGAAGCACATTTCTGAACCTTGCCAGTTTTTTCGACTTACGGCAGTATATTGTCTGCCGGCACCGTTTATGTATTCACCCGATGTGCGAGGTGAACTTACGGACGACATGGATTTCAGCAGTTGCGTTAAAATTTACGCCGCCTATGTAATCTCTCCCATTTCTTAACCTCGCCAGTTTGTTCGACTTACGGCAGTATATCATCTGCTGGCACTGTTTATGTGATTCACCAGATGTGCAAGGTGAATTTACGGGCAATGTAGGTTTCAGCAGTTGCTGTAATCTCGCCCAACGTGGCACTTCTAGGAAGGTGATGTGCTATGCATACCCAGTGTTCTATGCACAGCAAGAAAAATGACAATGAATAGAGAGACTAAAAATATCAGAAACGGGTAGCAAAAAAACACAACCAGAACCCTTGCATTCTTTCTTGGCATATAAGGTTTGTGTATGAAGGAATATGAATAAAAAAACAAAGAGTAGGGCAAGGGTATATACAGTACTAGAAAATATAGAAGCACACAGTGTGTGACAATTCACTATAGAGGATTGGGATGGTGGTTAATTATAAAGCACGGAACACAATTTAACTCAACTCCAGTATAGTAGATGTAATTCATAGGGACAAAAGTCAATATGGGAGTATGTAAAGGCCTTATAACACGCTGACTGTTCAATCGTTTCAACTTGTGGCTCTTGGCCATTTCCCAGTTGATAAGAACTTAGTCAAAGGATCACCATGTGAAAATAATGCCTCGTCGGGCCCACTTTACATAACTCCTTCGCATAAAAGCCGTTTCCCCCTTTATCGGACAGATCCTTCCCTCAGGGTGTGCGTGTGCCTGTATACTTGGAGACTCTCAGGATCTCGGTTCCGCTCCTATTCATTCCGCTCGCTCGGGCTAACCTGCCCCCAGATCTCCTCTTCGGTTCTGTGCGGCACATGCGTGACGTCTCTTGAAAGGTGTGTGCTTACCAACCAATCCTGTTGCGGCTTCTGTACACAGCTGCTCAGCGTGGTGTAACGGCAAAGTAACAATAGCAAGTGAGGACAGACACCACCACTGATATGTAAAACAAAATCTTTATTCCAAAAAATTTAAATAGTACAGAACAGCAGTACCCAGTGAAAATAGTTAAAGTGAGTAGAGCAAAAATGGGCTTACGTGTTTCAGCATATAGCCGTAGTCATAGCCTGTTATTTTGCCGACACCCTCTGTTTAAAAAGCACTGTCAGTAAGCTAATTGGGTCTCAAAAAACTCCTCCTTTAACTAATTATCACCCTTGCCGGTATGTACTGGTGGAATGGGGGTTAACTTGTCTTATGATACAATCTTGAGAGAAAATCTCCCTGCAAAGAATCAAATATTGGTTCCTAGCTCTGCGGCATAAATACAGGACTGTAAATGCTACTTATCAGACTAGATTTACCATCTATAAAGAGTGGATAGATAGACAAGATAAGATGACTGCAAAACTGGTTGCAACACTGAAAATGAAATTCGCACACTGCGGTGCAGCTTTAAATCAAAGTGCCTCTTTTTTATTTTTATACTAACTTTTAGGGACTCAGGAAGATATAATCTAAAAGGGATCCCTTGTTTACATAACCTAACGACACTCTAAATCATATTTGTTCCCAAAAAGAATCTCGTGAGATAAGAGAATACTAACGGCTAGATTTGGAGTTTTGTCGGTAACGACTTGAAAAACTAACGCAGGCTTTTTTCTGGCCGCACCATAAAAATAACTCTGGTATTGAGAGTCCACATAAAGGCTGCGTTAGGGTCCAAAAAAGGAGCGTAGAGCATTTTTAACGCAGCTTCAACTCTCGATACCAGAGTTGCTTACGGACGCGGCCAGCCTCAAAAACGTGCTCGTGCACGATTCCCCCATAGGAAACAATGGGGCTGTTTGAGCTGAAAAAAAACCTAACACCTGCAAAAAAGCCGCGTTCAGCTCCTAACGCAGCCCCATTGTTTGCTATGCGGTAACCCTTCCTACGTCTGCACTTAACACTCTAACATGTACCCCGAGTCTAAACACCCCTAACCTTACACTTATTAACCCCTAATCTGCCGCCCCCGCTATCGCTGACCCCTGCATATTATTATTAACCCTAATCTTCCGCTCCGTAAACCGCCGCTACTTACATTATCCCTATGTACCCCAAATCTGGTTCCCTAACATCGCTGACCCCTATATTATATTTATTAACCCCTAATCTGCCCCCCACAACGTCGCCTCCACCTACCTACAATAATTAACCCCTAATCTGCCGACCGCAAAGCGCCGCCACCTACGTTATCCTTATGTACCCCTAATCTGCTGCCCCTAACACCGCCGACCCCTATATTATATTTATTAACCCCTAATCTGCCCCCCTCAACGTCGCCTCCACCTGCCTACACTTATTAACCCCTAATCTGCCGAGCGGACCTGAGCGCTACTATAATAAAGTTATTAACCCCTAATCCGCCTCACTAACCCTATCATAAATAGTATTAACCCCTAATCTGCACTTCCTAACATCGCCAACACCTAACTTCAATTATTAACCCCTAATCTGCCGACCGGAGCTCACCGCTATTCTAATAAATGTATTAACCCCTAAAGCTAAGTCTAACCCTAACACTAACACCCCCCTAAATTAAATATAATTTAAATCTAACGAAATAAATTAACTCTTATTAAATAAATTATTCCTATTTAAAGCTAAATACTTACCTGTAAAATAAATCCTAATATAGCTACAATATAAATTATATTTATATTATAGCTATTTTAGGATTTATATTTATTTTACAGGTAACTTTGTATTTATTTTAACCAGGTACAATAGCTATTAAATAGTTAAGAACTATTTAATAGCTAAAATAGTTAAAATAATTACAAATTTACCTGTAAAATAAATCCTAACCTAAGTTACAATTAAAACTAACACTATACTATCAATAAATTAATTAAATAAACTACCTACAATTACCTACAATTAACCTAACACTACACTATCAATAAATTAATTAAATAAACTACCTACAATTACCTACAATTAACCTAACACTACACTATCAATAAATTAATTAAATACAATTCCTACAAATAAATACAATTAAATAAACTTGCTAAAGTGCAAAAAATAAAAAAGAACTAAGTTACAAAAAATAAAAAAATATCTACAAACATAAGAAAAATATTACAACAATTTTAAACTAATTACACCTACTCTAAGCCCCCTAATAAAACAACAAAGCCCCCCAAAATAAAAAATTCCCTACCCTATTCTAAATTACTAAAGTTCAAAGCTCTTTTACCTTACCAGCCCTGAACAGGGCCCTTTGCGGGGCATGCCCCAAGAAGTTCAGCTCTTTTGCCTGTAAAAAAAAAACATACAATACCCCCCCCCCCAACATTACAACCCACCACCCACATACCCCTAATCTAACCCAAACCCCCCTTAAATAAACCTAACACTAAGCCCCTGAAGATCTTCCTACCTTGTCTTCACCTCACCAGGTATCACCGATCCGTCCTGGCTCCAAAATCTTCATCCAACCCAAGCGGGGGTTGGCGATCCATCATCCGGTGCCTGAAGAGGTCCAGAAGAGGCTCCGATCAGCCAATAGAATGCAAGCTCAATCTGATTGGCTGATTGGATCAGCCAATCGGATTGAACTTGATTCTGATTGGCTGATTCCATCAGCCAATCAGAATATTCCTACCTTAATTCCGATTGGCTGATAGAATCCTATCAGCCAATCGGAATTCGAGGGACGCCATCTTGGATGACGTCCCTTAAAGGAACCGTCATTCTGCAGTTGGACGTCGCCGGAAGAAGATGGGTCCGCGGTGGAGGTCTTCAGGATGGAGCCGGTCGTCATCGGATGAAGATAGAAGATGCCGCTTGGATCAAGATGGTTGCCGGTCCGGATCGCCTCTTCTTCCCGGATAGGATGAAGACTTTGGAGCCTCTTCTGGACCTCTTCAGGCACCGGATGATGGATCGCCAACCCCCGCTTGGGTTGGATGAAGATTTTGGAGCCAGGACGGATCGGTGATACCTGGTGAGGTGAAGACAAGATAGGAAGATCTTCAGGGGCTTAGTGTTAGGTTTATTTAAGGGGGGTTTGGGTTAGATTAGGGGTATGTGGGTGGTGGGTTGTAATGTTGGGGGGGGTATTGTATGTTTTTTTTTTACAGGCAAAAGAGCTGAACTTCTTGGGGCATGCCCCGCAAAGGGCCCTGTTCAGGGCTGGTAAGGTAAAAGAGCTTTTAACTTTAGTAATTTAGAATAGGGTAGGGCATTTTTTATTTTGGGGGGCTTTGTTGTTTTATTAGGGGGCTTAGAGTAGGTGTAATTAGTTTAAAATTGTTGTAATATTTTTCTTATGTTTGTAGATATTTTTTTATTTTTTGTAACTTAGTTCTTTTTTATTTTTTGTACTTTAGCAAGTTTATTTAATTGTATTTATTTGTAGGAATTGTATTTAATTAATTTATTGATAGTGTAGTGTTAGGTTAATTGTAGGTAGTTTATTTAATTAATTTATTGATAGTGTAGTGTTAGGTTAATTGTAGGTAATTGTAGGTAGTTTATTTAATTAATTTATTGATAGTATAGTGTTAGTTTTAATTGTAACTTAGGTTAGGATTTATTTTACAGGTAAATTTGTAATTATTTTAACTATTTTAGCTATTAAATAGTTCTTAACTATTTAATAGCTATTGTACCTGGTTAAGATAAATACAAAGTTACCTGTAAAATAAATATAAATCCTAAAATAGCTATAATATAAATATAATTTATATTGTAGCTATATTAGGATTTATTTTACAGGTAAGTATTTAGCTTTAAATAGGAATAATTTATTTAATAAGAGTTAATTTATTTCGTTAGATTTAAATTATATTTAATTTAGGGGGGTGTTAGTGTTAGGGTTAGACTTAGCTTTAGGGGTTAATACATTTATTAGAATAGCGGTGAGCTCCGGTCGGCAGATTAGGGGTTAATAATTGAAGTTAGGTGTCGGCGATGTTAGGGAGGGCAGATTAGGGGTTAATACTATTTATGATAGGGTTAGTGAGGCGGATTAGGGGTTAATAACTTTATTATAGTAGCTTTCAGGTCCGCTCGGCAGATTAGGGGTTAATAAGTGTAGGCAGGTGGAGGCGACGTTGAGGGGGGCAGATTAGGGGTTAATAAATATAATATAGGGGTCGGCGGTGTTAGGGGCAGCAAATTAGGGGTACATAAGGATAACGTAGGTGGCGGCGCTTTGCGGTCGGCAGATTAGGGGTTAATAAGTGTAGGCAGGTGGAGGCGACGTTGTGGGGGGCAGGTTAGGGGTTAATAAATATAATACAGGGGTCGGCGGTGTTAGGGGCAGCAGATTAGGGGTACATAAGGATAACGTAGGTGGCGGTCGGCAGATTAGGGGTTAAAAAAATTATTCGAGTGTCGGCGATGTGGGGGGGGGGCTCGGTTTAGGGGTACATAGGTAGTTTATGGGTGTTAGTGTACTTTAGAGTACAGTAGTTAAGAGCTTTATAAACCGGCGTTAGCCCAGAAAGCTCTTAACTACTGACTTTTTTCCTGCGGCTGGAGTTTTGTCGTTAGATGTCTAACGCTCACTTCAGAAACGACTCTAAATACCGGAGTTAGAAAGATCCCATTGAAAAGATAGGATACGCAATTGATGTAAGGGGATCTGCGGTATGGAAAAGTCGCGGCTGAAAAGTGAGCATTAGACCCTATTTTGAGTGACTCCAAATACCGGCGGTAGCCTAAAACCAGCGTTAGGAGCCTCTAACGCTGGTTTTCACGGCTAACGCCAAACTCCAAATCTAGGTCATAGGTATTAGTATAAACAGTTGAATAAAGAAACAAGAGGTCATGAAGTTTAGGTCTTAAATTAAGGACATTGTAATCATGATTAATAATATTAATGGTCACAATAAGAAGGGAGATACCCTTCATTAGTGAGGGAACCCATATATGTACATAAAATGTAATTATAATGGATATCAACCATCATATGTTAATTAATTAAAATAATTATCTCAAAGTCTTGCTGTTATTTTCTTTAGGAGAGAAATCTGTTAACCACTTCTGGAGGGAATATTTACTCCCAATAATTGATCAAATCATATCTGGAGTTTAGGCCTTCTGGTTGTCTCGCCCTGAGTCTAAACATCCAGAAGGCCTCCCTCTTGGCCAACAGTCTTTCCACATCGCCCCCTCGTTTAGGTAGTTTGGCCTTTTCAATTGCACACCATCGTAAGGTATTAATAGCTCCTCTGTGTTTATGTTTGAAATGCCATACTAAAGGGGTGTTTGATTTTCCTCTTGAGATTGTGGATAAATGTTCTCTAATTCTAGATTTTAGGGGGGGTAGTTATCAAGCCGTCAACCTCAAATACGCTGGAATTCCGCAGCGTATTTGTGGCGAGGCTGATTCGCCTTAGTTATCAAGCCCTACACACCGGCACAAGTAGAATTTTGTGACGTAAGCTTCAATCCGCCGGACTCAGTCCGACACAGATCGATTCTTACGTCACTCCAGATGTTCCGCACACAAGTGCGGCACAATCTGACTACTTTTGCTAGTTATAAAAAAACTAGCCGGTATGCTCTGCACTTTTCCGGCCCAGCGTACCTGGTTTTCAAACCGCCGCCCTGGAGGCGGAGGATCCCATAGGAATTAATGGGAGTCTGACCATAGCGAAAGTTCATGTTCGCTGCTGCCAGACATCCCATTGATTCCTATGGGAGCTGTCTACACCTAACACCCTAACATGTACCCCGAGTCTAAACACCCCTAATCTGTCCCCCCTACACTGCCGCAACTAAATAAATGTATTAAACCGCAGCTCCCGGAGCCCACCGCAAGCTATAATAAATATGTTAACCCCTAAACCGCTGCTCCCAGACCCCGCCGCCACCTACATGATACCTATTAACCCCTATCCTGCCCCCCCTATACCGTCGCCACCTATAATAAAGTTTTTAACCCCTATCCTGCCGATCCCGGACCTCGCCGCAACTAAATAAATAGTTTAACCCCTAAACCGCCGCTCCCGGACCCCGCCGCAACCTATATTAAACTTATTAACCCCTAATCTGCCCCCCTACCCGTCGCCACCTATATTAAACTTATTAACCCCTATCCTGCCCCCCACTACACCGCCGCCACTGTAATAAAATTATTAACCGCTAAATCTAAGTCTAACACTAACCCTAACACCCCCCTAACTTAAATATTAATTAAATAAATCTAAATAATATTTCTCTTATTAACTAAGTTAATCCTATTTAAAACTAAATATTAACCTTTAAAATAAACCCTAATATAGCTACAATATAAATAATAATAATAATTTATTTTAACTATTTAATAGCTACCTAGTTAAAATAAAGAGAAATTAACCTGTAAAATAAAAACTAACCTAAGTTACAATTACACCTAACACTACACTATACTTTAATAAATTATTTCTATTTAAAACTAAATACTTACCTGTAAAATAAACTCTAAGATAGCTACAATATAATTAATAATTACATTGTAGCTATTTTAGGATTTATATTTATTTTACAGGTAACTTTGTATTTATTTTAGCTAGTTAGAATAGTTATTAAATAGTTATTAACTATTTAATAGCTACCTAGCTAAAAGAAATACAAAATTACCTGTAAAATAAATCCTAACCTAAGTTACAATTAAACCTAACACTACACTATCATTAAATAAATTACCTACAAATAACTACAATTAAATACAATTAAATAAACTAACTAAAGTACAAAAAATTAAAAAAGCTAAATATTACAACAATTTTAAGCTACTTACACCTAATCTAAGCCCCCTAATAAAATAACAAAGCCCCCAAAATAAAAAAATGCCCTACCCTATTCTAAATTAAAAAGTTCAAAGCTCTTTTACCTTACCAGCCCTTAAAAGGGCCTTTTGTCGGGCATGCCCCAAAGAATTCAGCTCTTTTGCCTGTAAAAGAAAAATACAAACCCCCCCAACATTAAAACCCACCACCCACATACCCCTAATCTAACCCAAACCCCCCTTAAAATAAACTAACACTATCCCCCTGAAGATCATCCTACCTTGAGTCGTCTTCAGCCAGCCAACCATCGATGGAACCGAAGAGGAGATCCAGAGCGGCAGAAGTCATCATCCAGGCGGCACTGAATAAGTCTTCCATCCGATAGAAGTCTTCAGTCTTCAATCTTCATCCATCCGGAGCGGAGCCATCTTCAGACGAGCCGACATGGAGCCATCCTCTTCTTCCCGATGACTAACAACGAATGGATATTCCTTTAAGGGACGTCATCCAAGATAGCGTCCCTTCAATTCCGATTGGCTGATAGGATTCTATCAGCCAATCGGAATTAAGGTAGGAAAAATCTAATTGGCTGATTGAATCAGCCAATCAGATTGAAGTTCAATCCGATTGGCTGATCCAATCAGCCAATCAGATTGAGCTCACATTCTATTGGCTGATCGAAACAGCCAATAGAATGTGAGCTCAATCTGATTGGCTGATTGGATCAGCCAATCGGATTGAACTTCAATCTGATTGGCTGATTCAATCAGCCAATCAGATTTTTCCTACCTTAATTCCGATCAGCCACTCGGAATTGAAGGGACGCCATCTTGGATGACTTACCTTAAAGGAATATCCATTCGTCGTTAGTCGTCGGGAAGAAGAGGATGGCTCCGCGTCGGCTCGTCTGAAGATTGCTCCGTTCCGGATGGATGAAGATTGAAGACGCCGCCTGGATGAAGACTTCTATCGGATGGTGTAGTTTAGTGTTAGGTTTAATTGTAACTTAGGTTAGGATTTATTTTACAGGTAATTTTGTATTTCTTTTAGCTAGGTAGCTATTAAATAGTTAATAACTATTTAATAACTATTCTAACTAGCTAAAATAAATACAAAGTTACCTGTAAAATAAATATAAATCCTAAAATAATTATTAATTATATTGTAGCTATCTTAGGATTTATTTTACAGGTAAGTATTTAGTTTTAAATAGAAATAATTTATTAAAGTATACAGGGAGTGCAGAATTATTAATTTTATTATTGAACAACAACCATGTTCTCAATGAACCCAAAAAACTCATTAATATCAAAGCTGAATAGTTTTGGAAGTAGTTTTTAGTTTGTTTTTAGTTATAGCTATTTTAGGGGGATATCTGTGTGTGCAGGTGACTATTACTGTGCATAATTATTAGGCAACTTAACAAAAACAAATATATACCCATTTCAATTAGTTATTTTTACCAGTGAAACCAATATAACATCTCAACATTCACAAATATACATTTCTGACATTCAAAAACAAAACAAAAACAAATCAGTGACCAATATAGCCACCTTTCTTTGCAAGGACACTCAAAAGCCTGCCATCCATGGATTCTGTCAGTGTTTTGATCTGTTCACCATCAACTTTGCGTGCAGCAGCAACCACAGCCTCCCAGACACTGTTCAGAGAGGTGTACTGTTTTCCCTCCTTTTAAATCTCACATTTGATGATGGACCACAGGTTCTCAATGGGGTTCAGATCAGGTGAACAAGGAGGCCATGTCATTAGATTTTCTTCTTTTATACCCTTTCTTGCCAGCCATGCTGTGGAGTACTTGGACGCGTGTGATGGAGCATTGTCCTGCATGAAAATCATGTTTTTCTTGAAGGATGCAGACTTCTTCCTGTACCACTGCTTGAAGAAGGTGTCTTCCAGAAACTGGCAGTAGGACTGGGAGTTGAGCTTGACTCCATCCTCAACCCGAAAAGGCCCCACAAGCTCATCTTTGATGATACCAGCCCAAACCAGTACTCCACCTCCACCTTGCTGGCATCTGAGTCGGACTGGAGCTCTCTGCCCTTTACCAATCCAGCCACGGGCCCATCCATCTGGCCCATCAAGACTCACTCTCATTTCATCAGTCCATAAAACCTTAGAAAAATCAGTCTTGAGATATTTCTTGGCCCAGTCTTGACGTTTCAGCTTGTGTGTCTTGTTCAGTGGTGGTCGTCTTTCAGCCTTTCTTACCTTGGCCATGTCTCTGAGTATTGCACACCTTGTGCTTTTGGGCACTCCAGTGATGTTGCAGCTCTGAAATATGGCCAAACTGGTGGCAAGTGGCATCTTGGCAGCTGCACGCTTGACTTTTCTCAGTTCATGGGCAGTTATATTGCGCCTTGGTTTTTCCACACGCTTCTTCCGACCCTGTTGACTATTTTGAATGAAACGCTTGATTGTTCGATGATCACGCTTCAGAAGCTTTGCAATTTTAAGAGTGCTGCATCCCTCTGCAAGATATCTCACTATTTTTGATTTTTCTGAGCCTGTCAAGTCCTTCTTTTGACCCATTTTGCCAAAGGAAAGGAAGTTGCCTAATAATTATGCACACCTGATATAGCGTGTTGATGTCATTAGACCACACCCCTTCTCATTACAGAGATGCACATCACCTAATATGCTTAATTGGTAGTAGGCTTTCGAGCCTATACAGCTTGGAGTAAGACAACATGCATAAAGAGGATGATGTGGTCAAAATACTCATTTGCCTAATAATTCTGCACTCCCTGTAGGGTAGTGTTAGGTGTAATTGTAACTTAGGTTAGTTTTTATTTTACAGGTTAATTTCTCTTTATTTTAACTAGGAAGCTATTAAATAGTTAATAACTATTGTACCTAGTTAAAATAAATTGAAAATTGCCTGTAAAATAAAAATAAATCCTAAGATAGCTACAATATAATTATTATTTATATTGTAGCTATAGTAGGGTTTATTTTAAAGGTAAGTATTTAGTTTTAAATAGGATTAACTTAGTTAATAAGAGAAATATTATTTAGATTTATTTAATTAATATTTAAGTTAGGGGGGTGTTAGTGTTAGACTTAGGTTTAGGGGTTAATAATTTTATTACAGTGGCGGCGGTGTAGTGGGGGGCAGGATAGGGGTTAATAAGTTTAATATAGGTGGCGATGGTGTAGGGGGGGGCAGATTAGGGGTTAATAAATTTAATATAGGTTGCGGCGGGGTCCGGGAGTGGGCGGTTTAGGGGTTAAACTATTTATTTAGTTGCAGCGAGGTCCGGGATCAGCAGGATAGGGGTTAATAACTTTATTATAGGTGGCGGCAGTATAGGGGAGGCAGGATAGGGGTCACTAGGTATAATGTAGGTGGCGGCGTTGTCCGGGAGCGGCGGTTTAGGGGTTAATACATTTATTATAGTTGCGGCGGGGTCTAGGAGCGGCGGTTTAGGGGTTAATAACTTTATTGAGTTGCTGGGGGCTCCGGGGGCGCCGGTATAGGGGGTAGAACAGTGTAGTTAGTGTGGGTGCTTAGTGACAGGCTAGCAATAAAGCTGTCAAAAAGCCAAAGAGCAGCGAGATCGGATGAGTGATAACTCTCACAATCCGCTGCTCATCGCCCTGTACTTGGTGCGCGGCTTTTTGACAGTTTTTTTGATAACTTAGGTGAAATTTTGCAGGTCTGCAGCGGCGATGGTAGGTGAGCTTAGGTGGGCGTATTGAACTGGCGAAGGCAGGTAAAGTAGACACGTTGATAACTACCCCCCTATGTCTCTAGAGGTGAGACCAATGCACTGCATTCCACATTCATTGCAATACAGTAGATAGATGACCTCTGTAGACATACAGTTTAAGCATGATTGAATCTTGAAAGACTCCCCTGTTACATACGAGTAGTGATGTCGCGAACTTAAAAATTTCTATATGGTCTATATGGCCTGCATGATTACCCTGACAAAGTATAGTAAGAAAACATGCAGTCATGGACCCATGGTAACTAGGTTGTGTTAAGTAATGTTGTTACACCAGATATAAGTGGTGGAAAAAAAAATATAAACTGTGTAACACTTTATGATGTGGGCTAGAAACACACAGGACTGATGGAAAAAGAAATTAAATTACACTAGCAAAATGATTTAAAAAAATGTTTTTACTTTAAAATAATGTAAAGCAGATATGAGTCGTGGCTGGTAGGTAGGGCAGCAATTTAACACAGTATGCTGTGTAAGTGAGAAAAACACAGGCCTGATAGAAAATTAAGTTAGATTACACTAGCAAAATAATTTAAAAGTTTAGATTTTAATATTAAAATAATGTTAAGCAGATATGAGTGGTCGCACTGGCTGGCTGCTACGTAGGGCAGCAATTAACAACAGTATGCTCTGTAAGTCAGATAGACAGTTAGACACAGGCCAGATAGAAAATAAAATTAGATTACAGTAGCATAATGATTTAAAGATTTTTTTTTTTTAATTTAAAGAAAAAGGTTAAGCACATATGAGTCGTGGCTGATAGCCTTGGAAGGGCAGCAATTAAAAACAGTAGGCTCTGTAAGTCAGATACACACAAGCCTGATAGAAAATACAATTAGATTACACTAGCAAAATGATTTAAAGTTTTTTTGGGGGGGAATTTACAAAAAGGTTAAACACATATGAGACTAGGGAGGGCAGCAATTAAAGACAGTATGCTCTGTAAGTCAGCAAAACACACAGGCCTGATAGAAAATGATATTAGATTACACTAACAAAATAATTTAAAAGTTTTTTTTTTAAAATTTAAAATAAGGTGAAGCAGATATGAGTGGTGGCTGCTGTCACAGAGCAATTAACCAAAAGACTGAAAAAAACTGAAGTATAAAATGTGTGAGTCTGACAGACACAGGCCTGATAGAAAATGAAATTAGATTACACTAGCAAAATGATTTAAATATTTTTTTTTTAAATTTAAAATAATGTTATAAACGGATATGACCACTGGTGGCTGGCACAGAGCAATGAACCAGAGTATATGCTGTGTGACACAGGCCTGATAGAAAATGAAAATAAATTACACTAGCAAAATAATCAATTTTTGTTGGTTAAATTTAAACTAATGTTGTTAGGCAGATATCAGTGGTGGCACTAATCACAGCATATGCTGTGAGCCTCACACCCAGGTTGAAAGCCAGGCAAATGCTAATAAAAATACTAAGAAAAAAAAAAAAAAACTGCTGAAGTTATAGCCCTAAAAAGGGCTTTTTGGGGTGCTGTCCTTGCAGCAGATATGAGATGAGTCCTTCAGGACTGTAGTGGACACTAAATACACTAGCCTAGCTATCTATTTCCCTATAATGTCAGCAGCAGCAACACAAAACGTCCTCTCACTAAGAAAGCAAGGTCGTTATGAGTCTAAAATGGCTGCTGCCCAGTAGCTGGGAGGGTCTGTGAGGGAGTGTCTGATGCTGATTGGCTCTAATGTGTCATAAGGCTGTGACATACAGGGTCAAAGTTTCCTCAATGATGACACATAGGGGGCGGATCAAACATCGCATGTGTTCGCCCGCAGCGGCGAACGCGAACAAGCTGAGTTCGCTGTGAACCGTTTGCGCGCGACCAGTTCGGGACATCACTACATACGAGGTGAACATCTTAGTATTTGTAAGATGTTTGCAGGGTTTGCATTTATTATGACCGCATGGGTGCATGCCCAAGCTGGTCAACCAAGACGTGGGTCTATCTGATTCTGTCTTTAGAAGTGTAGGGGATAACAATGACCCTAAAGTTGGACATTTTTTGGAGCTACATCTTATCATCAGCCTCTAGAATGAGAAAATGTTTCTTTACTATTTTCACAATCTCTGGGAATTGAGTACTGTAGTTGGTAGTGAAATTTACTCCTTTATAAGGATCATTAGCCCATTCATTCTCTTTTAAAAGAGAAGATCTCTGTAATGCATCCACCTTTCTTTTGGCTGTTTTGATGACTTTATTTGGGTAGCCTCTTTCTTTTAATCTGTTTTCCAGCTCTATTGCTTCACGTGAGAAGTCACTTCCAAGTGTGCAGTTTCTTTTGAGAGGATTAAATTCTCCTTTAGCAACTGCTCCTACCGTATGTTTGGGATGGCAACTTCTACCGTGAAGCAACGAATTGCCAGATATCGGCTTCCTGTAATTTTGTAATAACTGGTTTCCCTCTGCTGCCCCTAAGGGTAACATCCAGAAAGTTGATTTCAACCGGCTTTGTCTCATATGTAAACCTCAGGCCCACTTAATTCTGGTTAAGTCGTTTTACAAAAATATTGACATCCTCTACCCTCCCCTTTCATATGAAGAGGAGGTCATCAATGTACCTTCCGTATAGAAAGATGTCATTTCTATAGCTGTTTCCATCTCCAAAGATGTGGAACTGCTCCCACCAACCTAAGAAAAGGAGGGGCAAATTTGGCCCCCATGGCAGTTCCACATCTCTAAAGATAGAAAACATCCTGGAATTGAAAACAATTATGAGTTAGAAGAAATCGAGTGATTCTCACTATGTACTTTTGGAATTCAGTGGAAAACTCTGAATGGTGCTTTAAGCAATATTCAATAGCCCTTATACCCTCATCATGCGGTATTGAGGAGTACAGGGCCACTGCATCCACAGTGACCCAACAGTACTCGTCCAGCCATGTCACTTCCTTCATTATATTAAGTACCGACTTAGTTTCCTTAATATAGGATGGTAGGGTCCTAACAAAGGGATATAGTATTGAGTCTAACCACTCTGAAAGATGTTTGAAGATGGAACCTATCCCACTAACAATGGGGCGGCCCTGCACTTGATCCAAGGATCTGTGCACCTTAGGAAGTTGGTGAAACAGGGGTGTTCTAGGATGCTCTACATATAGATACTCTCTCAAGATTGTATCATAAGACAGGTTAACCCATTCCACCAGTACATACCGGCAAGGGTGATAATTAGTTAAAGGAGGAGTTTTTTGAGACCCAATTAGCTTACAGACAGTGCTTTTTAAACAGAGGGTGTCGGCAAAATAATAGGCTATGACTACGGCTATATGCTGAAACGCGTAAGCCCATTTTTGCTCTACTCACTTTAACTATTTTCACTGGGTACTGCTGTTCTGTACTATTATAATTTTTTTGAATAAAGATTTTGTTTTACATATCATCGGTGGTGTCTGTCCTCACTTGCTATTGAAGGAATATGAAACCCCAAAAATGTTGTGAATCAGACAGAGCATATAATTAAAAAAAAAGTTTCCAATTTACTTGTATTATTTAATTTCCTTCATTCCTATGATATTCTGTGTTGAAGAGATACATAGGTAGGCATCTGGAATTGTCCTGCCATCTAGTACTCTTGCAAATGGATAACATTTATGCAAAAGTGCTGCCATATAGTGCTCTAAAAAATTGGCCAGCTCCTTGGCATATGCCCTTGCTTTTTGAAAAAAGATACAAGAGAATGAAGAAAAAAATGAAGTAAATTAGAAATGTGTTTAAATTTGCATGTTCAATCTTAATCATAAAAGACAAAAATTGTGTTTCATTTCCCTTTAATTAAAAGCTGGTAGGTTGATAAACATGAGCAGATTAAAGAACATATAGTTCAGAAGTAATGACTGATATGTTATTAAAGGCACACAAAATAATTATTATTATTATATTGCATGGAAAAGTAAAAGAAAAAAAATCAGAAGAACTGAAGTTTCCAACGAAGTGACTGGTCACCATGTACCACAATTATTACAAAATGGGTATCTTCAGTATCAAAATATAAGTGCTTCAAAAGTTTAGTAGTCACTAATAAAGGTCTGTTTGTCAGACAATAAGCAATCAGGCTTTTAAGTCCCAGTTGCATATCCTTTATTTCTTTCATGTAATTGGCAAGAGTCCATGAGCTAGTGACCTATGGGACATACAATCCTACCAGGAGGGGCAAAGTTTCCCAAACCTCAAAATACCTATAAATAAACCCCTCACCACACCCACAATTCAGTTTTACAAACTTTGCCACCCTATGAAGGTGGTAATGTAAGTTTGTGCTTGATTTTCTTCTGTGATATGCGCTTCTCAGCATTTTGAAGCCCGTTTCCTCTCAGAGTACAGTGTTTGTCAGAGGGACGTGAAGAGAGTATCACCTATTGATTCTATGGTTTTCCTCACTGGAAATCTTTTCAAAGGTTCTCTGTTATCGGTCGTAGAGATTCATCTCCTACCTCCCTTTTCAGATCGACGATATACTCTCATATTCCATTACCTCTACTGATACTGTTTCAGTACTTGTTTGGCTATCTGCTATATGTGGATGGGTGTCTTTCGGTAAGTATGTTTTCATTACTTAAGACACTCTCAGCTATGGTTTGGCATTTTATGTATTAATTAACGCCTAGATTTCCGAGTCTTGTGTTAGCCTTAAAAAGCAGCGTTGAGAGGTCTCAACGCTGCTTTTTAACGCCCGCTGGTATTACGAGTCTGGCAGGTACAGGTGTAAACGATTAATGGGAGATGGAACTAGCTCCTACTCTAAGCCCCTTGCTCGGGGGAGGGGTGTACCTAGTGACCACCAATAGAAGTCAAGTGAGAAAGGGGACCCCCCAAGCGCCTACCAAACCGGAGGCAAAAGGGGAAAGCAAAATGGGAAAGCACTGTAAGTTTACTACAGTTGAAATTTAATAACACTTTAAAAACATACAATATATATCATAGATCCATGAGATAAAATAACAGATAAAACCAGTTCAAATTATACAAACAATGTGCAAAATGTCGACAACAAATAATCAGCAACAGATATTCAACGGTCCTAGACTGAGATTGCACGGGACTGGGTAATGGGTGTTAAACCATATAAAATCAAATAACTAATGTCCAAAAGTGTTCAATAGTGCGAAAAATCCAAAATTCAAAATCCAGAATAATAAAAATAAAAATATAAAAATCCAGAGTCAATGTGATGAAAACAAGTGTGTCTTTAAAAATAGTGAGTTGTAATTCTGTGGCGAACAAGACAAAAAAATGAAAAGAAAAAATATGCAGTGTAGGCAAAGTGAAAAAAATATCAAATAGTAAAAATAGTCACCCAAACCTAAATGGATATTCCTTGTAGTGATCCCACAGTGTAGATAATCCTTGAGGGTGGGAGAGGAGGAGAAGTAGTGTCCACAGGAGTGAAAAAACGGACTAAAAGACTGAACCAGATTGGCCCAAAAAACGATATCCACCTAAAATACAAAGAAAAATATGGTGCAGGTAACTTCACACAATTGTACATAAAAGGGAATAGGCTTACCAATACTCAGTTGACGCGTTTCGGCCCCTGTCAGGCCTTTATCAAGACTGAGTTTATTTAGGAGAATGTGTCCTTATAAAGGGTATTGTAGCCAATAATCAGATTGAATTTTTGCGCCAAAACTTTAAGCTCCGCCCACTTCCTGTTGACTGCATTGTGGGTATGGGCATTGTATTCATAGTAAGGGCATTTTCTCCAATACTATTCCTATATTGGTCCTGTATTCTGCATTGTGGGTATGGGCATTGTATTCATAGTAAGGGCATTTTCTCCAATACTATTCCTATATTGGTCCTGTATTAGTCCTAACCAACTAATCTGTGTTAGCTTAGAGAAGGGAAGTGGTCTACCTGATATCTGTTACGTGTGTATAGTTACTTAATACCAAGGTTAGTACCGGATGTTGACTTCCGGTTGGTACGGACACTGATGTCACTTCCGGTGTATCTGCATATAGTATAGCAGATTTTAGCAAAATTCTAAAATACCCAACTTATTGTGCCAGGATATGGCTATAGTGATTCATCTGTCATAATGAGATTGGATAATTATTTTAGAGAGTAATTATGCTATATGAAGTGTTGACAATTGCCCACGGAGTGTTATTTCCGATAACGGCAAAATGTGACGTCATTTCCGGTTCCGGAATGTCCCCGGAGTTGTACTTCCGGTTTCGCTAAATTTTAAAGTTGTTGCACCCAGTATTCTTAAAAAAGAGAAAGCTGGAGTAAAAGATGTATTTGGGAAGAAGATCAGAGGATTCTTCCCCTGTCCGTCCTGCAAAGCCTGCAAGTGTGGAACTAAGTCTGCAACATTTAAATGTCATAATACAGGAGCAACACACAAGATCCATGACATGATACAATGCCAAGATAAAGGGATTGTATATATGCTACAATGCCCATGTGGCCTACAATATGTGGGCCAAACGTCAAGGCTTTTAAGAGATAGGATACGAGAACATCTGTTGCAAATTGAGAAGTGCAGCATGGAAACATCATTGTACAAGCATTTCACCCTAAAACATAATGGAAACATTAAAGATCTGTCCTTCATGGGCATTCAGAAAGGATGGAGAGGAGGTGATTTTGAGAAAAAATTACTCATTACAGAATCCAAATGGATCTTTACCCTTGACTGCCTCCATCCTAAGGGACTGAATAATAAAGAGGACTTTTCCCATCTGTTTAAAATCACATAAATTCAATGTTTTCTTACAGCGCTGAAAGTGTGGACCTATAGCTCCTGTCTATAGTGGGTCCCCAGGTGCCCACTTTTAGAAAATATGTGTCAAAACGTGGTTTAGAAAGGAGCGCCAAATCTTGGCGAGGTCTGGTGCGGTATAGGTGTGAAAATATGGTATTCTGTCTGAGAAATTGTATAGCGCTATAGCTCAGCTACAATTATGGTAGTTGTGCTGTATAGATGTGTAGGTTTTGATATCTAGATATAAGATCTAAGAGTGGCACAGTTGATACATAAAAGCATTTAATACATATTAAACATATAAAACAAGGGTGTCGTTTAAAATATATTTTAACAGAACGGCAAGAAATAATGTGTAAAAACACATAAACACATAAATATCTATAAAAACACGCGTGTTTTGCTTTTTAGCTGTATGTATAATGTCTCATAAAATTCGTCTCATATATAGTTGTGTTGGCATAAATCTGAAAATAATAAACAATAAAAAATAATAAAAAACAATGAAAAGTAAATAATGTCCAATAATCCCTTCTCAAAGTTAAGAGATATATAAAAAAAGGTTAAGTAGTGTCCAAAAATCCCTTCTCAAAGTTAAGAGATATAAATAGATTTTCACATGTGTATCCAAAAAATAAACTGTCCAAATTTAAGTGTTGTCCAAAAACGTGGTATAAATGAATAGTGCAAATCCAGCAGATTCAAAAGTTCTATTAAAAAAGCTTTGCAAAAAACATTTCAAAGAGACATTTAAAAAACATCAAAATGAAGGTAGAAAAAAAGGTCTATCAAAATATGGTGACAAAGAATAATCCGTGAAGTCAATCCAAAATAGTGATAAAAATAAGTCCAAAAAAGATGTAAAATATCCAAAAGATAAAAAACAAAAAATAAATGATTAGTATGTGCACAAACTAGTGAGAGTGATCCCAAAAAGGGGGCTTATGTGGAGGGGTTATGTTTCCATGTAGAAAAATTATTTGCTGTATAAAAATAAAAAATAGAAAATAAAAATAAGCAAAAATACAAAAATATAAATAAAAATAATCCTAGGGAATCTTCAAACCCTGAAAATAAAAGATAATAACAATAGTGTAATACTGTATTATAATTCAACAATCAAGGAATAAATAGCTCACCATAGCTCTGTCAACGCGTTTCGGCCCTCAAGAGAGGCCTTTATCAAGACTATCTTGATAAAGGCCTCTCTTGAGGGCCGAAACGCGTTGACAGAGCTATGGTGAGCTATTTATTCCTTGATTGTTGAATTATAATACAGTATTACACTATTGTTATTATCTTTTATTTTCAGGGTTTGAAGATTCCCTAGGATTATTTTTATTTATATTTTTGTATTTTTGCTTATTTTTATTTTCTATTTTTTATTTTTATACAGCAAATAATTTTTCTACATGGAAACATAACCCCTCCACATAAGCCCCCTTTTTGGGATCACTCTCACTAGTTTGTGCACATACTAATCATTTATTTTTTGTTTTTTATCTTTTGGATATTTTACATCTTTTTTGGACTTATTTTTATCACTATTTTGGATTGACTTCACGGATTATTCTTTGTCACCATATTTTGATAGACCTTTTTTTCTACCTTCATTTTGATGTTTTTTAAATGTCTCTTTGAAATGTTTTTTGCAAAGCTTTTTTAATAGAACTTTTGAATCTGCTGGATTTGCACTATTCATTTATACCACGTTTTTGGACAACACTTAAATTTGGACAGTTTATTTTTTGGATACACATGTGAAAATCTATTTATATCTCTTAACTTTGAGAAGGGATTTTTGGACACTACTTAACCTTTTTTTATATATCTCTTAACTTTGAGAAGGGATTATTGGACATTATTTACTTTTCATTGTTTTTTATTATTTTTTATTGTTTATTATTTTCAGATTTATGCCAACACAACTATATATGAGACGAATTTTATGAGACATTATACATACAGCTAAAAAGCAAAACACGCGTGTTTTTATAGATATTTATGTGTTTATGTGTTTTTACACATTATTTCTTGCCGTTCTGTTAAAATATATTTTAAACGACACCCTTGTTTTATATGTTTAATATGTATTAAATGCTTTTATGTATCAACTGTGCCACTCTTAGATCTTATATCTAGATATCAAAACCTACACATCTATACAGCACAACTACCATAATTGTAGCTGAGCTATAGCGCTATACAATTTCTCAGACAGAATACCATATTTTCACACCTATACCGCACCAGACCTCGCCAAGATTTGGCGCTCCTTTCTAAACCACGTTTTAAAATCACATAAATCCTGCCTCATAAATGCCCTCTCGTCAAAACCCCCAGAAACACCAGTGTATCATGATCAGTTATCATCGATGAAACATCGAATTAAGGTATACTCTAGATAAACCTTCCGTTTATTGCAGCTCTTTGCAGCCCACTAAAGTCGTATGTGCCCATTACTAGAACAACTAGAGCCCTACACTTTCCATAAATAACTATTCCCACTAAGGAATATCGTTATGTAGTATACTAGATAACTTATCTATGTATATAGCCGCTAAGGCGATATAGCTTATATGATTTTACGTCTTTAGATTCGAAGACCCTGAGGGGCATACTCTGCAATACACATACAATGTGCAAGGTCATGGTTTCATGTATATATTTACGACCACTGTTTTATTATATTTCCGAGATACATACCAGTCCCCTCTAGTGCCATACCATCAATTATTTTATCTCCACAAAGTTTGATTAAGGCTTATGAGTCTATAAGCTAGCTCCCTATTTTCTCCATGTTTAATCAAGAGACAGTTCATTAATCACCACCAATAGGGTCATATGAGTTGTCGTGACGCCAAGACCTAGTCAATGCCGTTCTTCGGCCATATCTGATCATAGTTCAACTATCTAAATTTGCCTAGATGCGTATTTCTCTAGCATCCAATGTGGTTTAGATATGGATCTAATGTGATCCACGGCCCCAGTTGCAAATTTCAGCAACTAACTAAATTCCACCCCAAACATGGTAGTGACGTCACGATTTTGGGGATTAAAATATTCGATCACCTATCTACATTGATCAATTCTATATTATATGTGGAATTACCTGAAATGAGGCTTTATGAGCTATTATAAGCCCACTTACTTTCATAAGCTATTTGTATAAGCTATTAATCTGGATGTTTATCTGATTACCATTTATTTCTATCTCTATCTATTTGTATCTGATTTGTTATGCTATCCAAATAGCCATCTCCCTTGTTTCTATAGTAACCCACTCAAGTAGTCATTTTTATTCACAACCTTTTTATTCACACCATTTGTATATACAGCTTGCGAGCTACAATCGATACACACAAGTGAATTTTAAAAATCATTATATAATTTTTTATTAGATACATGTTATGTCTTTCTAATAGACACAAGATGATTATGTCCTTTTCTGTATAGTCCGGAACTGACATGTTTGTCCCATACATGTATCATCTTAGCCTGTCACGTTTATCCTAAAGTAAGGTCTGTCTGTTTCTAATAGATACAAGATGATTATGTCCTCTCCTATGTAGTCCGGAACTGATATGTTTGTCCCATACTACTACCCTGTATCATTTTAGCCTGTCACGTCTATTCTTAAGAACGGACCGGAAACAACTTTAAAATTTAGCGAAACCGGAAGTACAACTCCGGGGACATTCCGGAACCGGAAATGACGTCACATTTTGCCGTTATCGGAAATAACACTCCGTGGGCAATTGTCAACACTTCATATAGCATAATTACTCTCTAAAATAATTATCCAATCTCATTATGACAGATGAATCACTATAGCCATATCCTGGCACAATAAGTTGGGTATTTTAGAATTTTGCTAAAATCTGCTATACTATATGCAGATACACCGGAAGTGACATCAGTGCCCGTACCAACCGGAAGTCAACATCCGGTACTAACCTTGGTATTAAGTAACTATACACACGTAACAGATATCAGGTAGACCACTTCCCTTCTCTAAGCTAACACAGATTAGTTGGTTAGGACTAATACAGGACCAATATAGGAATAGTATTGGAGAAAATGCCCTTACTATGAATACAATGCCCATACCCACAATGCAGAATACAGGACCAATATAGGAATAGTATTGGAGAAAATGCCCTTACTATGAATACAATGCCCATACCCACAATCCAGTCAACAGGAAGTGGGCGGAGCTTAAAGTTTTGGCGCAAAAATTCAATCTGATTATTGGCTACAATACCCTTTATAAGGACACATTCTCCTAAATAAACTCAGTCTTGATAAAGGCCTGACAGGGGCCGAAACGCGTCGACTGAGTATTGGTAAGCCTATTCCCTTTTATGTACAATTGTGTGAAGTTACCTGCACCATATTTTTCTTTGTATTTTAGGTGGATATCGTTTTTTGGGCCAATCTGGTTCAGTCTTTTAGTCCGTTTTTTCACTCCTGTGGACACTACTTCTCCTCCTCTCCCACCCTCAAGGATTATCTACACTGTGGGATCACTACAAGGAATATCCATTTAGGTTTGGGTGACTATTTTTACTATTTGATATTTTTTTCACTTTGCCTACACTGCATATTTTTTCTTTTCATTTTTTTGTCTTGTTCGCCACAGAATTACAACTCACTATTTTTAAAGACACACTTGTTTTCATCACATTGACTCTGGATTTTTATATTTTTATATTTTTATTTTTAATATTCTGGATTTTGAATTTTGGATTTTTCGCACTATTGAACACTTTTGGACATTAGTTATTTGATTTTATATGGTTTAACACCCATTACCCAGTCCCGTGCAATCTCAGTCTAGGACCGTTGAATATCTGTTGCTGATTATTTGTTGTCGACATTTTGCACATTGTTTGTATAATTTGAACTGGTTTTATCTGTTATTTTATCTCATGGATCCATGATATATATTGTATGTTTTTAAACTGTTATTAAATTTCAACTGTAGTAAACTTACAGTGCTTTCCCATTTTGCTTTCCCCTTTTGCCTCCGGTTTGGTAGGCGCTTGGGGGGTCCCCTTTCTCAGGTACAGGTGTAAAGCTCACTTTTTTTCTGCGACTCGAGCATAACGCAAATCCCCTTACGTCAATTGCGTATCCTATCTTTTCAATGGGATTTGCCTAACGCCGGTATTAGAAGTCTTGGAAAAAGTGAGTGGTACAGCCTCTCCTGTCAAGACTGTTACCGCATTTAAAAGTCAATAGTTAAGGGTTTTATGGGCTAACGCTGTAACATAAAACTCTTAACTAAAGTTCTATAAAGTACACTAACACCCATAAACTACCTATTAACCCCTGAACCAAGGCCCCCCCCACATCGCAAACACTTAACTAAAGTTTTTAACCCCTAATCTGCCGACCGGACATCGCCGCCACTTAAATAAATATTTTAATCCCTAAATTAAACAGCTGCACTCCCGCCTTGCAAACACTAGTTAAATTTTATTAACCCCTAATCTGCCGTCCCTAACATCGCAGACACCTACCTAATTTATTAACCCCTAATCTGCTGCCCCCAACGTCGCCGCCACTATATTAAATGTATTAACCCCTAGACCTAAGTCTAACCCTAAACCTAACCCCCCCTAACTTAAATATTATTTAAATTATACAAAATAAAATTACTACAATTAAATAAATTATTCCTATTTAAAACTAAATACTTACCTATAAAATAAACCCTAAGCTAGCTACAAGCTATATTGTAGCTATCTTAGGGTTTATTTTATAGGTAAGTATTTAGTTTTAAATAGGAAAAATTTAGTTAATTGTAGTTATTTTATTTAGATTTATTTAAATTATATTTAAGTTAGGGGGTGTTAGGGTTATGGTTAGACTTAGGTTTAGGGGTTAATAACTTTATTATAGTGGCAGCGATGTTGGTGCGGCAGATTAGGGGTTAATAAGTGTAGTTAGGTTGCGGCAATGTTGGGGGCAGTAGATTAGGGGTTAATAAATATAATGTAGGGGAGGCGGGGCGTAGTCGTGCAGGGACATGGTCGCAGTCTAGACAAGCTCTGTGCAAGCCATAGGTCTCCAGCCTAAATATCAATTCTGAGAATTTCCCCTTAAAAACCCCTTAACGAATGTGAGAAGGTCCCCCACTACAGACTTTTGACAGCGGATGAGTGGCGAAAAGGTTCCGACACTGAGCAACGTCACACAAGATCTGCCACACAGAGAGAGAGAAGGTCACCAGGGGTACATAACGCGTGACCCCCTTACGAGCATAGAACACTGGGACCACAGTGCTCTATTCCAAGCTGAGCTATACTGAGATTGGAGGAGAGAGAGGCGCTATACCCGACACACAGAGAGTGGATGACAGACACACCGCCGCCATAGCCCTGAACCACGCAGTAAGGCCTCTGTGAATCTGTGTGTGAGGGGAACGGTGCTTAGACCTTGACCACATTACCTCAGTGCAAACAAAGGGGATAAATACACACCCCACAAATTAAAGGACCTAAAGAGACTTTGCTCTGATAATTAATAAATTGCAGGGCCTTTTTGTGTACATGAAACACCGGGAAAACACAGACGAAACAACACCGACACTGAACACCAGATTATAAGAGCCGCCACACTTACAGGGACGGTCATCCGGAGCAAGCAGAGAGGGGAGTTTGTGTGAATAAAAAACACAGTGACTGAAGGCTATATTCTAACTGAGCCATATTAAGATCAGTGGAAGGGGCGATAGCTGTACCAGAGGATGGTAAGTGGCAATAATACTCCTGTTGCCCTAACCCACGTGGCGAAGCCACTGAGAATTGGTGAGAGATAGAAATGGGGGTTAGATTCTGATCGCCATACTACAACTCATACGAAAAGAGATAAATAACCACCTTACACCTAAAGGACACCAATCGCATATTGCTCCTCACTCAAATACCTATATGAAAAACTGGTATACAGAAAACAACAGCTGAACCCTTAGCTTCACAAACAGCCAGACCTATTACAGGGGCCTAAAAAGACTTAAACCTATCTTTTTGCAGAACCCCTTGCAGACATCTTCTATGGACATATAAACACAGGGTTCTTATTGAATTGACTTTCCTAACGTATCACTCAAGGACAAACTTGGGCCCTTATCATAAAACTCGCAAAACTCGCCAATGGCGGCTAAGAAAAGTACAAAATCTGAGAAAAAATTAACAGGCGTCACTACAGTGAACTCCTTTACCAGACAAGAGGTAGAGATGCCAGAACATGCACAAACTTCCCCTAATGGCGACACCTCACAACCTGAACCGCGGTCTACTATTCCAACTATAAATTCAGACCAATTATCCCAGATACAGTCTACCATCTCCCTACTCCCATCCAAATCGGATCTTGCAGATCTAAAAACATTTATTAAGACTGAGATGTCATCTCTGAGAAAGGACATAAGCGAAATGGGATCTAGGCTCGAATATTTAGAAGAAGAAGAAATTCGCTTCATCACCCAACGCCTCCAGGAAAGGAAAGTGAAATACCGCTGGGGATTTCCCTTCAGCCTAATCATACAAAAAGAAGGGAGAACATATATATATATACAAAGATCCAACTGACATAGACTCATTTTCTAAAGGTTTAAACATTGACTTCCCACATTCCGATATGCCGGCTCCCTCAACACACCAAAAAGAACCACCTCTCCCCCAGAGACCACAATGGTCGACCGTCCAACGTAAGAAAAAGAAGACCGAAGAAGATACACCTGACACATTAAAATCCCTTGTATAACTTGAACTATGACCTTACCAAAAGGCCTTCCACGGAAGGTACTTTTCCCCCGACTCTGCAAGAACGGATAAGTATATTGGGTGTTTTATGTTTTATTTTTTAAACAGTTGAAATTTAACAGTTGACCAATATGTTATAGATCAAACAGATGATTGAACGTCGAATAGTCTGTATCAAAGTTTAATGTTTGTATTACTATTTAAACTAACTAGGTCCTCAAACAATACTCAAAGGAAAATAGGATGCATCCAATAATTTATACCAGAGATAGTAATGTTGGGTGATGTAACCCAAAGTTATATAAGCACAGTTCTCTTGTTTTTGTATTCTATTTGCCTGAAAGATGCTATGGAATTAATAGCCATTTTGCATAGAGTTACCAGTTTCTTAACGAATTGTTATGAAGTTAATAGCAAATGTGTGAATATTTGGTACATTGACAAGATGATTTATTATGTTAAATTCGTGTCAGTTTTGGAGAGATTGGGGCAATACTCAGTAAGCTTATGCCACATACCACTTACCCGATGAAAACTGTTACAGATAGTAAAGAGCCAAAGAGAAGGAGTTATTGGGTGGTATGTTCTAAAAGTAAATATTAGCAGCCCTTGTTCTATGTTTAAGTTATTGTTATATTTTTCGCAAAATGGTATAAGGTTAATGTTAAACAGCAAGTCTGTGTACAAATCGAAATTTGACTAGTATACTAAGTTTGAAATGATTCTATTAATCTCACAAAGATTGGGGCATCTCCCAGGCCTTTTCTGCCCTCACATACCTATCCTACAATATATTACATTTAGTGAATAGCCATAGGGAGAGAGGTGTTGGGTAGTATACCTTAAAAATACATATTAGTAGAACTTATTAAATCTTAACAGACCAAAGTTGTATTTTTATTAAATGTTAAGAGGTTAATAATAATTTTGAGTAGTCAGACAATTCTCTCTTTTATTTGCATAACGTTATGAGATTTTTAACAATTCAATACAGAACCATAGTAAGAGAATAGATCCAGAATCCTTTGGGGATGCATACTAAAAATATACTAGAAAGTAATAAGGTACACTTGATAGTTTTACTGAAAAACTAACATATTCATGGCAGAGTCGGAGACAAGAAAGGAGGCCTATAAACTAGCTAGGAAATTCCCTATCTGTTTAGATTATCCGAATGCTGGAGACCTAGACCTAACAAATGGCATGATACCTCACAACTGACAGTATGTTAATCTTAATCTTAACCCTAATTTTTATTTATTTTTCCTTGTTTTTAAACCCTTTATTTATTTTTTTAGTTGGCGGGCCTGTCCTGTCCTGCAGTCATAACCAAACTCTCAAGGTATGCGCAAGCGTAGGTAAATCATATGCTTTACACATATACTCCACACATTCCAGAAATTTTTTCAAAAGCTATACAATATTAAAACCAGTACTTGCCAAAAAAACAAAAACCCTCAGAAGCGCTCAATCTTAATAGACAATTACCTTAAACACCTGAAACTTCCCAGCATCACTCCTGAACAGAAAGAGAGCTTAGAAGAACCTTTAACATTAGAAGAAATAGATTTAGTAATTAAGGACCTTCCTACCGGGAAAGCACCTGGCCCCGACGGCTTTAGTCACAAATATTATACTACATTCCGAGAAACATTGTCCCCACAAATTTTAAACTACTTTCAGTCCATAGACACTTCTGGCACATTTTTGGCAAGAGCTTTAGAGGCCCATATAATATTACTACCAAAACCAAACAAAACCCCCACTCTCCCCGCAAACTATCGCCCTATTTCACTATTGAATACTGACATCAAAATTTTTGCGAAGGTTCTGTCACACAGATTAAATAAAATTCTCCCCCACATTATACATTCGGACCAAGTTGGCTTTATCCCGGGTCGGGAAGCCAAAGATAATACGGTAAGAGCACTCCACCTCATACATCATATCAACAAAAATAGTATACCCTCCTTGCTCCTTTCAACCGATGCCGAAAAGGCTTTCGACCATATTGCCTGGGACTTTTTAAAAGCCACTCTTTTACAAATAGGTCTTGGACCCCAAATAACATCTCGTATCTTTTCACTCTACTCTCAACCTAGTGCACGTATTCTGATAAATGGTTCCCTTTCCAATCCTTTTACTATATATCGAATGGCACGCATCAGGGATGCCCCCTATCACCTCTCCTATTTACCTGTGTGATAGAAACACTAGCTACAAGTATTAGAAATAACCCGCAGATCCATGGTATTGACATTAGCCCACAACAATACAAAGTCTCTCTTTTCGCAGATGACATGCTCTTTTCCATCACAAAACCCGAGGAGTCAATCCCACACTTAGCCCAAGAATTTGAGACATTTCACACACTTTCTAACTTCTCCATTAACAAGTCCAAATCGGAAATTTTAAATATAAACATGAACAAAAACGACATGCAAGCCATTAAACAAATTACATGGTGCTCTCACACACTTAAATACCTAGGCATCAAACTAGCGCCAACGTTTGACAACATGTTCACAACGAACTGCATCCCACTTAAACATGCAATTATTAGTGATCTCTCTTCATGGAGATCTAAACAGATATCCTGGTTGGGACGTATAGAAGTTATTAAAATGAACATTTTCCCAAGAATACTCTATTATCTTCAAACATTACCTATTCCACTACCCAAAAATTATTTGACCTCCATACAAAAAGCTTTTAAAGATTATGTATGGAACAAAAGACCACAGAGAATAAATCAAAATATAATGCAGTCACCTAGGTCACAGGGAGGAATGGGAGTCCCAAATTTCAAATTGTATAGACAGGCTATATTTTTACAGAGGGTTGTGGATTGGAATATTCATTACCATCACAAACGTTGGGTTCCTCTAGAACACCTAATACACCAAAAAACCCACTTGGGTAGATTATGTTGGTATAACTCCAACACACTTCACCTCAAAACAGACAGCAACCCGGTAACGAAGGAGACATTCCAGGTATGGAAAAAAACTATTAACACATCATTATTTATCTCCTCTATACCATCACCATTGACGTCCCTTTTGGATAATGGAGAGTTCACAATACGGCCCCCAGTAACCACAATAGAACCAGTAAACTTCACTAAAGACATAACGGTACGAACCATGATTGCAAACGAATCAATACGCACACAAACTGACCTGATAGCAGAGGGTCACGACTACTTTTCCAACTGGTTCACATATAGACAAGCCAGAAACTACATACTTAGGCACAAAGAGTACAATAACAGGACAAGACCGTTGACAAACCTTATGCGTACAAATTCCACCACTTAGACACACATTATCCACAATTTATAAACTACTATCTCAGAAACCTCCAGGACATATACCCCCGTACTTAGAGAAATGGGAAACAGATCTGGGTACCATCATACTTCCCCAAACGAGTAACTCAATATTACACGCCAATATGAGAGCCTCTATTTCCTCTTCCATTTTGGAACGTAACTTCAAACTGCTACATAGGTGGTATTTTACCCCAAAGAAACTACACAGACTGTTTCGTTCCCAACCGAACAGATGCTGGAGATGCGGACATGTGAATAGTAATGATACACACATGTGGTGGTGGTGTAACAACATTCAAAATTTCTGGAGACAAGTAATTAATGAAATAGAATCTATATTGGGAATTGAGTTTCCCCTAGACCCGGCGATATGGCTGCTAAATAAACCCCCAAACATTAAGTATAAACCCTATCTCCGTTTATTTACGATAATGACAAATGGAGCAAAACAACTAATAGCCAAAAGTCCCTCCATTGGCTATGTGGGTAGAGAAAATAACAGACCTATTAGAACTAGAGGAATATCATTACCTCAAAAACGGAAAAATGGAAACCTATGCAGAAATGTCCCAGACTTGGGAAGCATATGTACAAACCGAATAAGACAAATAAAAATACTGAAAAACACCTAATAGTTGAAACACCTTGAGAAATGCGGGCGGGACAGGACTCGCCACCCTTTCTTTCCCTTTTCCCTTTTTCTCTGCCCTTTCACCTTTCCCCACTTTCTTGTCCATTTTTAAATTACATCTTCTCAGGATAATATGATTTTTCGTTTTGCCTAAATATGTAATTATGCGAAAATTTGTAACAACTATTGAAAATGTAACTCGAAGGAGCTGCGTCTCCTACCATATGTATCTCTTTACTTTGTTTTCAATAAAGTTGTTAAAAAAAATTAATAAATAAATAAATAAATATAATGTAGGTGTCGGCGATGTTGGGGTCAGCAGATTAGGGGTTCATAACTATAATGTAGGTGGCGGCGGTGTCCGGAGCGGCAGATTAGGGGTTAATAATATAATGCAGGTGTCGGCGATGTCGGGGCGGCAGATTAGGGGTTAATAAGTGTAATATTAGGGGTTCATGTTAGGGTGTTAGGTGTAGACATAAAAAGTATTTCCATGAAGGAATCAATGGGGCTGCGTTAGGAGCTGAACGCTGCTTTTTTGCAGGTGTTAGGTTTTTTTTTTCAGCTGGCTCAGCCCCATTGAACCCTATGGGGAAATTGTGCACAAGCACGTTTAGCCAGCTTACCGCTACTGTAAGCAGCGCTGGTATTGAAGTGAGATGGGGAGCTAAATTTTGCTCTACGCTCACTTTTCTGTGGCTAACGCCGGGTTTGTAAAAACCCGTAATACCAGCGTTGTCTTAAGTGAGCGATGAGAAAAAAATGCTCGTTAGCACCGCAATCCTTACCGACAAAAACTCGTAATCTAGCCGATAAAGTTTTAAATATATGTATTGTACTTATATTTACCATGAGTCAGGTTTATGTATATTTCCTTTTGCAGACTATCAGTTTCAAAATTGGGACACATATTTAGGAAGTTATTTTTTCTTACCTGGGGTATAGTCTTTTCTTCAAATTGACTGCTTTTTCATTACTTTTTTGCGGGAAAAATTAGGCTTGCGAGGTCGCAAAATGCTGATATTTATTACGTCATTCTTGGCGAGAGAATTTTTTTGACGCGAAGGTACGTTCGGTGATGCAAATTCGTCATTTCTGGCGTCTTAGTTGATGCCAGGTTTCCTTGCACAAGGTTGCGTCTGCCATGACGCGAGTTGCGTCATTTTCGGATGTTGTTAGCGCCAAAAAATTTCATTTTGCGTTGTGCGTCATACTTGGCGCCAATTAATTAATTTATTTAAACCCTACTTCCTATATGCCTCTTGCTCTTTTTTATGCTCAGAGGGCTATGCTTTTAGCATTTTTGTTCCCATTCCTGAAACTGCCATATAAGGGAATTGATCATTTTTCTTTATATGGTTTTTTTTTCTCTTACATTTGCAAGATGTCTCAATCTGATCATGTCTCAGAAACCACTGTTGGAATCCTGCTGCCTGATAACAGTTCTACCAAAGCTAAGTGAATCTGTTGTAAGTTTGTGGAGATTATATCTCAAGCTGTAGTATGTAACAGTTGTCATGACAAGCTTTTGCATGCAGAGAATGTATCCATCAGTACTAGTACAATGCCTGTTGTTCCTTCAACATCTGATGTACATGATATCAATGTGAATATTAAAGATGTTATTGCTAATGCGATTAAGAAGGCTTTGTCTGCTATTCCGCCTTCTAATAAATGTAAAAGGTCTTTTAAAACTTCTCATAAGATTGATGAAATTTCAAATGACCGACAACATACTGAATTATCCTCCTCTGATGAGGATCTATCTGGTTCAGAAGATCCTTCCTCAGATATTGACTCTGACAAATCTACTTATCTCTTTAAAATGGAGTATATTTGTAAAAGAAGTGTTGGTTATTTTGGATATTGAGGAATCTAGTCCACTTGATACTAAAATTCTGTTTGCAAACCTCCTGCAGTTACTCCAGAGATTTTTCCAGTTCCTGATGCTATTTCTGATATTATTTCTAAGGAATGGAATAGAACTGGTACTTCTTTTATTCTTTCTTCTAGGTTTAAGAAGTTGTATCCTTTGCCAGCAGCTAGATTGGAGTTTTGGGAAAAAATCCCCAAGGTTGATAGGGCTATTTCTACTTTTGCCAAATGTACTGCTATTCCTATGAGACAGTACTTCTTTTAAGGATCCTTTAGATAGGAAACTTGAATCTTATCTAAGGAAAGCTTATTTATTTTCTGGCTATATTCTTAGGCCTGCTATATCCATGGCTGATGTTGCCGCTGCATCAACTTTTTGGTTGGAAAGCTTAGCGCAACAGGTAACAGATTCTGATTTTTCTAGCATTGTTCGCTTGCTTCAACATGCTAATCATTTTATCTGTGATGCTATTTTTGATATCAAAATTGATGTTAAATCTATGTCTTCAGCTATTTTAGATAGAAGAGCTTTGTGGCTTAAATATTGGAATGCTAACATGGTATCTAAGTCTAGATTACTATCTCTTTCTTTCCAAGGTAATAATTTATTTGGTTCTCAGTTGGATTCAATTATTTCAACTATCACTGGGGGGAAGGGAGCTTTTTCTGCCCCAGGATAAAGACCTATGGGTAAATCTAAAGCTTCTAATCGTTTTCGTTCTTTTTGACAGAATAAGGAACAGAAAGCCAATCCTTCCCCCAAAGAATCTGGTTCCAATTGGAAACCTTCTTCAAGTTGGAATAAATCCAAGCCCTTTAAGAAACCAAAGCCAGCCCCCAAGTCTGCATGAAGGTGCGGCCCTCATTTCAGCTCAGCTGGTGGGGGGCAGATTGAAATTTTTCCAATTCAGAGTATTGTCTCTCAAGGGTATCGAATAGGATTCAGAGTAAGACCTCCTGTGAGATTTTTTTCTCTCACACGTCCCAGTAAATCCAGTGAAGGCTCAGGCTTTTCTGAAGTGTGTTTCAGATCTGGAGCTTTCAAGGGTAATCATACCAGTTCCATTTCAGGAACAGGGTCTGGGGTTTTATTCAAATCTATTCATTGTCCCAAAGAAAGAAAATTCATTCAGGCCAGTTCTGGATCTGAAAATTTTGAATCGTTTTGTAAGAGTGCCAATTTTCAAAATGGTAACTATAAGGACTATTCTGCCTTTTGTTCAGCAAGGTCATTATATGTCCATGATAGACAGGATGCATATCTTCATATTCCAATTCATGCAGACCACTATTGATTTCTGAGATTCTCTTTTCTAGACAAGCATTACCAATTTGTCGCTCTTCCATTTGGCCTAGTAACAGCTCCAAGATTTTTCTCAAAGGTTCTCGGTGCCCTACTCTCTGTACTCAGAGAACAGGGTATTGCAGTGTTCCTTTTTTGGACGATATCTTGGTACTAGCCCATTATTTACATTCTGCTGAATATCACACAAATCAACTAGTGTTGTTTCTTCAAAGACATGGTTGGAGGATCAATTTACTGAAAAGTTCCTTGATTCCTCAGATAACGGTCACCTTTTTAGGTTTCCAGATAGATTCATTATCCATGTCTCTAACAGACAAGAGATGAATGAATTGGTTTCAGCTTGTCAAAACCTTCAGTCTTGATCATTCCCTTTGCTCATTTTCATATAAGACCTCTTCAGCTTTGTATGCTGAATCAGTGGTGCAGGGATTATACAAGGATATCACAGTCAATATCCTTAAATCCCAACGTTCGACTCTCTCTGACTTGGTGATTAGACCATCATCGTATAGTTCAAGGGGCCTCTTTTGTTCATTCAACCTGGACTGTAATCACAACAGATGCAAGTCTTTCAGGTTAGGGAGCTGTCTGGGGATCTCTGACAGCACATGAAGTTTGGAAACCTCGAGGTGAGGTTACCAATTAATATTTTAGAACTCCGTGCTATTTTCAGGGCTCTTCAGGTTTGGCCTCTGTTGAAGAGAGAATTATGTATTTGTTTTCAGACAGACAATATCACAACTGTGGCATATGTCAATCATCAGGGTGGAACTCACAGTCCCCTAGCTATGAAAGAAGCATCTTGGATACTTTTTTGGGCGGAATCCAGCTCTTGTCTAATTTCTGCAGTACATATCCCAGGTGTAGACAATTGGGAAGCGGATTATCTCAGCCATCAGACTTTACATCCGGGGAGTGGTCTCTCCATCCAGATGTGTTTTTTTTAGATAGTTCAGATGTGGGGTCTTCCAGAAAAAGATCTAAACAAGAAACTTCCCAGGTACTTGTCCAGTTCCAGGGATTCTCAGGCGGAGTCAGTGGATGCGTTAGCAGTTCCTTGGTTTTACCAACCTGCTTCCATCTTCCCGCCTCTAGTTCTTCTACCAAGAGTGATCTCCAAGATCATCATGGAACAATCGTTTGTGTTTCTGGTAGCACCAGCATGGCCTCAGAGGTTTTGGTATGCGGATCTTGTTCGGATGTCCAGTTGCCAACCTTGGCCACTTCCTTTAAGACCAGACCTTCTGTCTCAAGGTCCGTTTTTCCATCAGGATCTCAAATCTTTAAATTTAAAGGTATGGAAATTGAACACTTAGTTCTTAGTCATAGAGGCTTCTCCGACTCAGTGATTAATACTATGTTACAGGCTCGTAAATCTGTTTCTAGGAAGATTTATTATTGAGTTTGGAAGACTTTTATTTCATGGTGTTCTTCTCATAAATTCTCCTGGTATTCTTTTCAAATTTCTAGAATTTTGCAGTTTCTTCAGGATGGTTTGGATAAAGGTGTGTCTGCAAGTTCCTTGAAGGGACAAATCTCTGCTCTTTCTGTTTTATTTCACAGAAAGATTGCTAAGCTTCCTGATATTCACTGTTTTATACAGGCTTTGGTCAATATCAAGCCTGTCATTAAATCAATCTCTCCTCCTTAGTTTGGTTTTGGAGGCTTTACAGGCTCCTCCTTTTGAGCCTATGCATTCTTTGGATATTAAACTACTTTCTTTGAAAGTGTTGTTCCTTTTGGCTATCTCTTCTGCTAGAAGAGTTTCCGAATTATCTGCTCTTTCTTGTGAGTCTCCTTTTCTGATTTTCCATCACGATAAGGCGGTTTTGTGCACTTAGTTTGAATTTCTTCTTAAGGTTGTGAATTTTAATAAAAATAATAGGGAAATTGTTATTCCCTCTTTGTGTCCTAATCCTAAGAATTCTTTGGAGAGATCCTTACATTCTTTGGATGTTGTTAGAACTTTGAAATATTATATTGAAGCTACTAAAGATTTCAGGAAGACTTCCAATCTATTTGTTGTCTTTTCTGGTTCTAGGAAAGGTCAGAAAACTTCTGCCATTTCATTGGCATCTTTGTTAAAGCTTTTGATTCATCAGGCTTATTTGGATTCGCGTCAGGCCCCGCCTCAGAGAATCACAGCTCATTCTACTAGATCAGTCTCCACTTCCTGGGCCTTTAAGAATGAAGCTTCATTTGATCAGATTTGCAAAGCAGCAAATTGGTCTTCGTTGCATACATTTACTAAATTCCACCGTTTTGATGTGTTTGCCTCTTCGGAAGCAGTTTTTGTAGAAAAATTCTTCAGGCAGCTGTTTCAGTTTGATTCCTCTGCTTATTTTTTAAGTTTTTTCTTTTCAATTATGAGAAAAACTTTTTTTGGATGTGGATTTAATTTTTTCAGCGGAAAGCGCTGTTTTTATTTTTATCCTTCCCTCTCTAGTGACTCTTCTGTGGAGTACCACATCTTGGGTATTAATATCCCATACGTCACTAGCTTATGGACTCTTGCCAATTACATGAAAGAAAACATAATTTATGTAAGAACTTATCTGATAAATTAATTTCTTTCATATTGGCAAGAGTCCATGAGACCCATCCTGTTTATGGTGGTTATGATTTTTTGTATAAAGCACAATTATATTTCCAGTTCCTTTTTTGATGCTTTCTACTCCTTTTTCTATCACCCCACTACTTGGCTATCCATTAAACTGAATTGTGGGTGTAGTGAGGGGTGTATTTATAGGCAATTTGAGGTTTGGGAAACTTTGCCCCTCCTAGAAGTCTGTATATCCCATACGTCACTAGTTCATGGACTCTTGCCAATATGAAAGAAATGAATTTATCAGGTAATTTCTTACATAAATTATGTTTTTTTTGTACTCTCTATATAGTGTCACATAATTTGTTGGGTTGCTACAATAATAATAATCATAATTATCATAATGTCCCTTTAGAATGCGCATATTACATTTTTTTGTCAGTCAATATCCAGGGTGAAGCTACACCATCTCATTTGGTAAACTCCCTTAATGTAAAAAAAAAAAAATAGCACAGCTAAATGTAATAATAACATAAATTTAATATAAATAATATTTATTTTTTATTATTTAATTGAGGTTTTTATAGATTACAACAAAAAGTATACAACCTTTCTCAGTAGAAACAGGTAAACGTTATATTCAGACTAAGATATTGAGGTACACAGTTAAATATACTGTATGTTGAGTGCAATACAGTGTATGAACTCAAAGAATAGTAGTCCCGATATCAAATGTATGGGTTCTTACTGTCACCCGAATGGTAGCGTCCCTGAAATGTACTAATGTTTATGAAGAACCAAATATTTAAGTCAAATAAATTTGAAAAATGCATGTTTACTTATAAAATATTTCTACATATTTCTACATATGATAATATATATATATATATATATATATGTCAGGGTCCTTACCGCAACCGCGGAGTTCCCAGCGGTCAGTCTCAGCGTCCCATGTGGAGGACACCAAGACCAGTCTGTCTGAAATCTGCAGCTTCATCACTCTAGGCATGCGGACGCACACTGCTTAGATTTAAAGGGTCAGTAACTAATTGGAAAAACTTCCCTCTGGAGGGCGCAGGTGTGAGAGGCCCTATAAAAGCCTTCTTAGTCTGAGTTCCACACACCGCCCCTCACAATATATAATGGATCATGTTACATCACAACATAGGGAAGATAACTTGGGAACATAGGGAAGCTAACTTGTGTTTCTGGCGAGCCTGAAGGCTCGCCAGAAACATGGGACTTCAAGCTCCATACGCAGCTTGATAAATATGCCCCATAATGCAAAGTGTTATAATCAATCCATATCTAACTACTGCTCTTTTGCAAAAAAAAAACAACTCAAAAAACCAAGGCTATCTTCTTGTTTATTTACGAAACTTGGTTTTATTTAATTTTAAGATAAAAACAGGTTAATAAACCTTTACTCCAGGAGTATATAATGAGTTTGGAAGTTCTAGAGCAGTGTTAATTTCGTTGCCGAAAATGTTTCAAATTTGTAAACAATCAATTGATTCTTCCTATAGAAATAAGAATAACCCACAAGTATGGGTTTAAGTTATGCTGTGCCTGTGCTAGCTGCAGACATTTTTTGTTGTATTGAGTTACTTGATACTTTTTTAATTGTTAACAGAGAACTGTTAACGTTTTTATATTGGGTAACATGTGCAATGGCATTGCAGCCAATACAGTCTACAGTTTTATATATATATATATATATATATATATATATATATATATATATTTTTTTTTTTTTTTAAAGTTGCACTTCTGTTTGTTTATGGAACTTGGTTTTACTTATTTTTAAGTTTAATTAAGACGTTATATATCACAACAGCTAAATCTGTGTCTGTATTGCATGTTTAAACCTTAATACCATAAATAATAACAGTTGTTATGTTTACTCCTGGAGTATATAATGAGTTTGGAAATTATAGGGAAATGCTTAGGGACAGTAAGGCAGACACTCACAGAAAACACACAGAGATATGCACACCCCCTCACAGAGACATCCACAGAAAACATACAGACATCCACACCCACCCTCACAGAGGCATCCACAGAATATACACCAAGACATACATACATACACACCCCTCACAGAGACATCCACAGAAAACCCACAAAGACATACACACCCACCCTTACAGAGGCATCCATAGAAAATACACTAAGACATAAATACACACAGACCCTCAGAGACACCCACAGAAAATTCACAAAGAATATGCACGCACCCTCACAGAGACATCCACGGAAAATGCACAAAGACATACACACACATACACACTCACAGAGACATTTACAGGAAACACACAAAGACATACGCACACAACATCCCAGAGACATCCACAGAAAATACACAAAGACATACACATTCACCCTCAAAGAGACATCCACAGAAAATACACAGACAGACGCACACACCCTCACAGAGAGACCCACTGAAAAAAATACATACACACTCATAGAGTCACCAACAAAAGCACAAAGACATAAACACAGACAGCCACAGAAACACTCACAGGAGGTAAAATGTCTGCACATTGCCACACCTAAATCAACAGTGTGTGACATGCATGATAAAAAAATTTGCGGAAATTGAGAGATCACTTTTTAAAGAATCATATTTGTAAATGTGCAAACAAAAATACTTCTGTGAATTCATTTATTGAGACTATAACATGAGACATTTGGCTCCATTTTCTAGCTTAGGATTGTTGGGCAAAACTTTTATGAGGAGATCTATTAAACTGATATGAGCCTGTTACTTACAAAATCTGTTTACAATTATTCATAAAAACTGCTCAATAAGTAAAATTAAACCTTTTCACAAAGCCAAAAACTAAATATACCTTTATTTCTTCCATTTCCTTTCATAAGTTCCTTGTATTGTTTCGGTACTATTTTATGATCCAGACATTCAAACTTCCTCATTTTTTTTTATTCTCGCAGCTGCAGAAATATTTTATATCTTTCCTAAGTACGTGGACAGCAATTGTTTCATCATAAACATTTTCTAAATATTTGCTGTGCATATGAGGCCTAAATAATTATGTGCTTGCTTAGTTTTGTAGAATTTTTCTTTTGCTGGCAATGACAGTATTTCAGCAGAACGTAGGGAGGGCAGCATACAAATCAATTGGCCTAGTGGTAGCGCATGACGCTTCCATGTGAGGCACATGGGAACTAAAAGTGCCTAGGGCAGAACAAACACTACATATGTGATTGGCTTTATCTATTCATATCTGGGTTTAAAAATGACACATTTTGTTTAAAATGACACATTTTTCTTTTCCAGTTTACTGTATTATGACTGTACAATTTAAAAAGTGAATGTGACATTTAATTAAGCATATTAAACATTTTTAAGTTAATTTGTCAGTTTTATCTTATATATTTCAATGTAAACATTTGCGAATGTTATACTTGTTATTTATGTAATTTTAAATTAAATGCTACACGTGATAATCAAATGTAACATTTAAGATAAAATAGTGATGTTCTAGAATGTTCTAAACAATGGCCCAGTGTAATAAAAACTAGTGAGTTTGATGAGGGGCCTCACTATTCAAAGTTTAAGCATTTTCTTCACATAAAAAACGTTTTTCAGAGTTCCGTTAGAGCCAATCCTGCCATTTACATCTATAATTGTGAGTAGGGTTGCCACCTGTCCCTTAAAATACAGAACACTTATAAGTTACACATGCTGCAGGGTGTGCAGGGAGGAACATGAATAGTGCTGTCCAGAAACACAATACATGTTCCTCCCTGCACACCCTGCAGCATGTGTAACTCATAAGTGTCCAGGAAAACATGGCTGAGGTGGCAACCCTAATTGTGAGGTGCTCAATACATGATATCTTGCTTGCTTGATATCAAACAAGAGCAATGCTAACAATGTGGAAAAACAATAATTACTGCAACAATAAAGGCCTAGTTTCCTTGAGGTGGTAAAGTTTGGAAACTGATGCTAACATAAAAAAATCTCCATAGTCTTTAATGGAGATAAATTTTTTATCATCAGTTTCCACAATCTACCACCTTAATGGAAACTAGGCCTTTGTTTGTAATTTACAGAATGTTTTAGAGGAGTGTTTGGCATTTTTCCCCTATACCTTGGTACAGCATAAAGACTCTGGCCTAGATTCTATGGAGGTGGTAATGTTTGGAAACTGGTGGTAAAAACATTTATCGCCATTAAAGTCTATGGATAATTTTTATGTTACAACCAGTTTCTAAACTTTACCACCTCAAATGGAAACCTGTTTTGCCTCTGTGAAGTATTTTGTCTAGTTGTTGAGTGCCACTATTTCAAAGCCAATAAAGGCCTAATTTCCATTAAGATGGTAGATTGAGGAAACTGGTTATAAAACATTTATCTCCATTAAAGTCGATTGAGATTTTTTTTATGTTACCACCAGTTTCCATACTTTACCACCTCCTGGAAAACTAGGTAAAAGTTGTTTAATTTTTATGTATTTTTTTTGTTTTAATTATTAGTTAAAGGGAAATGAAACCCAACTGTTGCTAGGGACCCGGCGCTTGCTCATTGCCAAGGGTAGAGTCGGCTCCTGTGTGTCGATGACATCACCACCGCACGTTTCTTTCGTGTGCTCCTGTGTGTTACTGTATACTGGATTGCCTTACTGTTATTGAACTCGGCCTGTCTGACTACTCTGCTTGCCTAACCCCTAAAGTACAGGATTGTTATAACGTTATTGAACTCTGCCTGTCTGACTACTCTGCTTGCTTAACCCCTAAAGTACTGGATTGCCATAACGTTTTTGAACTCTGCCTGTCTGACTACTCTGCTTGCTTAACCCCTAAAGTACTGGATTGCCATACTGTTATTGAACTCTTCCTGTCTGACTACTCTGCTTGCTTAACCCCTAAAGTACTGGATTGCCATACTGTTGCTGAACTCTGCCTGTTTAACCCTTGAACCATTGGGTTGCTATATTGCTACCAAACTCTACGTGCCTGACCATTCTATTGGTTTATCCCTGAACTGTAAATTACTTGATTCCCTTGTTGCTGATTCCTGCATGCTTTCCAGTCCTTCTATTGGTTTGCCCTTGAACTGCCATACTGCTGGATTCCCTACCTGTTGCCGCCAAAATCTACCCTGCCTACTTTGAGTACCGCTTACCTCATTTTGCGAACTTTCTCTGCTCTAGGATATTCCCTATCATTCCAGCTTGATGCCGGGATAAGAAGACTACTGGCCAAGTTTGGTCTGTTAGTGGAATATCCCACAAGCATTACATTATACTTGGGACATGGACCCAAATGAGGTGGCAAGGGCAGTTTATCTTCAAGGACAGATGTTGGGAACCCATACCATACCGAGTGTGGATTCTAAAATAGAGGCTATAACCATTCAGCTCTCCTCACTAGTTGCAGGGAAGGATACCGCTCCTGTTGTTGCACCTCCAGTTTCTCCTCCTAGTATTGCAACTTCTTCCCCTGCATCTGGAAATATATCCTGGATACCATTACATGACAAATATGAAGGTACTACTGATTGTAGGGGTTTTCTTAACCAGTGCAAGCAGCACAAATGCAATGATCCTCACACCTTCCAGTCTCATTATTGAAAGACAAAGCCCTGGCCTGAGTCTCTACCCTTTTGGAACAGAACGCTCAACTCCTAAACGACGCTGATGCTTTCATTTCTGCCTTATCTTCTGTATTTGGGACTTCTGGCTGTACTTCTGCTGCAGAATACTCTCTCCTGGATCTCCACCAGAGCAATAGAGCTGTGGCACAATATGCTATTGAGTTTCGCACCTTGGCACTTGGGATGGCAGTGCTCTCAAGGCTGCTTTTAGGAGAGGTCTGCATGAACACATCAAAGATGAACTTACTTATCGTGATGTTCCTTCCTTGGATGACTTTATAACACTTTGTATCAGTCTGGACACTGGCTTCAAGGAGAGGCAAGCTGTGAGAGATAGAACTCGTAGAATCCTTCCCTCCCGTCCTTCTACTCATCCGGTCTCTGCACTATCCTCTACCCCTTCAACACCTCCAATTACCTCAGTAGAGGAACCCATGGATCTCTCCTCCTTCAAACCCATAGAGTCTGAAAGACAGAGAAGAAGGAGATTGAGACTGTGCTTTTATTGTGGTTTTAATTCCCACCAACTAAAGAATTGTGACATTCAGCCATGAAAAGCCAATGCTTAGAGGATAATACAGGGGTACCTCTAAGCATGATCACTACTAAATCCCCTCACTCCTCTCGGATGCTGGTTACCTTTATCTTCTGCCAAAATTCTGTCCACACTCAAGGCTTCATTGATTCAGGGGCAGCTGGAAACTTTCTGGATCACAGTTTTATGATTCAGACTGGGTTGCCTCTTCTGCAGAAAAGACAGTCTCAAAATAACTACTCTTGATGGCACTCCCCTTGGTTCGGGGTTAATCCATTTCGAATCAGTACACCTAACCCTGACTGTGGGAGTCCTTTATACAAAACAGCTGTATTTTGAAGTCATTCATTCCCCAGCACAGCCTGTCATCCTTGGTCTTCCTTGGCTTTGTATACACAATTCACAGTTCGACTGGGCTGAGGGACAGTTGGCCTCCTGGGGTACCTCCTGCTTCCACTCCTGCCTTGCTTAGGTTACTCCTCTGCTCTGCATCCCCATAGCCAGTCTACAGACCCCTTGAAGCCTTCCCTCAGTATATGCAGACTTCACAGATGTGTTTGAAAAGAAAGCAGCCGATGTGCTGCCACCACATCGTCCTTACGATTGCAAAATCAACCTCTTTTCCGGAGCCCCATTTCCTAAAGGGAGGACTTATCCACTCTCCAAAGCTGAAACCAAGTCCATGGAGGAGTATATTCAAGAGAACCTAGCTAAAGGTTTCATTCGCCCTTCCTCCTCTCCAGCCGGGGTTTGCTTCTTTTTTGGCAGTAAGAAGGATGGTGGGCTCAGACCCTGTATTGACTACAGGGTCTTAAACAATATCACTATCAAGAATTGCTATCCCATTCCTTTGATCACTGAACTGTATGATTCACTTTAGAATGCTCGCTACTTCACCAAGCTGGACCTATGTGGGGCATACAATCTGATTATCTTCCCAGGGCATGAATGGAAGACTTCCTTCAACACAAGATCAGGGCATTATGAATACCTTGTAATGCCCTTTAGGCTGTATAATGCCAGTCTTCCAGGCATTTGTCAACTATGTCTTTCGTGATCTCCTTAATCACACTGTCATCGTTTACCTGGATGATATCCTTATTTTCTCCTCCACCCTGGAGGAGCATCATAAACACGTGAGACAAGTACTTCTACGTCTTAGAGACAATTCTCTGGTAGCCAAACTAGAAAAATGTGGGTTTGATCAAGTTCAGATCCAGTTCCTTGGCTATGTCATCTCGAAAGAGGGTTTTGCCATGGATCCTTCTAAGCTCACCGCAGTTCTTGAATAGCCTCAACCCACTTCATTAAAGGAACTACATAGATTCTTGGGGTTCTACAATTATTACCTTAAGTTTATAAATAAATTTTCCCAAATAGTCGCTCCACTCACTGTAAACATTGGCCTCCTGAAGCCATAGATGCCTTCTCTTGTCTGAAAAAAGCCTTTTGTTCTGCTCCTGTGCTTCACCATCCTAATCCTGACCTGCAGTTCACTTTAGAGGTTGATGAATCCGAAATAGGGGCTGGAGCAGTTCTAACCCAAAGGGATCCTTCTACCTCCAAGTTGCACCCTGTAGCCTTTTTCTCTAAAAGCTTTACTCCTACAGAGAGGACTTACGACATGGGTAATCGGGAACTCTTAGCCATTAAAATGGCCCTGACTGAATGGCGTCATTGGCTAGAGGGTACCGCCAATCCCATTCAGATTCTTACTAACCACAAGAATCTGACTTACCTAGAGACTGCTCATTGACTTAATCCTCGACAGGCCAGGTGGGCCTTGTTCTTCTCCTGTTTTAACTTTGTGGTCTCTTATCTTCCTGGGACCAAAAACAAAAAGGCTGACGCCCTTTCCCGTCAGTTTCCTCACTCTAGTGATTTCTCTGAAGCTCCTATTAAGCACATCATACCCCCTTCCTGTGTGGTTGCTCAACTGAACACCACCCTTCTTCAAAGACTGCAACTTGCCCAGTCTAGAAAGCCTCCTGAAGCCCACGTGGCTCCCGATATATTTTTTTGTACCTCTAAACCTATGCACTCCTGGGCTATCCTGGGGTCATGATAGTAAACTTTCAGGACTTCCAGGTTTGACTAGGACTTTTCATTTTCTTTCCAGACATGTATGATGGTCTACTATGAAGTCTGACGCTCAGGATTATGTGAAAGCATGCACGACTTGTGCTGCCAACAAAACTCTGCAATCCTTGCCTCCTTGTTTGCTCTAATCATTGTCCATTCCCAAACAACTATGGTCACACATAACAATGGACTTCATTGTGGACCTCCCTCCTTCTGACCATTATACGGTTATCTGGGTTGTGGTGGATCGATTTTCCAGATTTGCTTATTTTGTACCCCTAAAGAAACTGGCTTCTGCCTAAGAACTATCATCTCTTCTTCTGTTGCTGCATGTGGTATGACTTCATGGCATTCCCTTGAGTATTGTTTCCGACAGAGTTCCAATTCATCTCCACTTTTTGGAGAGCCTTTTGCAAGTTGATTGGAACCACTGTTTCCTTCTCTGCTGGCTACCATCCTCAGACTAATGGGCTAACTGAGAGAGTAAATCAGGATCTCTAGGCCTATCTTAGAACCTTTATTAATACTCTCCATACCAACTGGTCTGAGTTGTTACCCCTAGCTGAGCTGGCAAGGAACACTCATTGGCACTCATCTCTACAATGTTCTCCATTTTAGGCTGCAACAGGTTATCAACTTTGTGTCTTCCCTCTTTGTGCTCAGTCCACGGGGGTTCCTGCTGCAGACCGACACGTTACTAATCTCACTACTCATTGGCAATGTATTCACTCTCAGTTACGTTAAGCTGTCTCTAGATACAAGAGGTTTGCTGATCATCATAGAGCTTCTGTATGTGCCATCTCGGTAAGTGAACTTGTTTGGTCTCTACTCGACATATTTGTCTATGTCAACCCATTAACAAATTAGGGCCAATGTTTATCTGTCCTTACTGTTGCCTACAAAGAGGCCTTGCCCAAAACCCTGCGCATACACCCAGTCTTCCACATCTTACTACTCAGGCCTTACATCAACAATAGATATACCCGGCTCTGAGATCCTCCTCCTCCGCTCCTGGTCCATGGTGACCCTGAATATGAGATTTCTAAGATCCTGGACTCCAGATAAATGCACAGACAACTGCAGTATCTTGTACATTGGAAGGGTTACTCTGTGGCAGATCTTTCCTGGGTTCCTGCCCGTGATGTGCATGCTCCATCTTTGGTCTCCAGATTCCATGCTGCTCATCCTTTGAGGCCGACTCTGGTTCCTGGAGGGAACCCTTAAGAGGGGGGCTATGTCACGCCACTCTAGCTGTTGCTAGGGATGCGGTGCTTGCTCTTTGCCAAGGGTAGAGTCGGCTCCTGTGTGTGTGCGGCGGTGACGTCATTGCCGCATGTTTCTTTCCTTTTACGGTCAGGATCTCCTGTGGAGCGAATCCTGTACTTAAGTTGCTCGCTTTCTACCTATCACTGCCCAAGTATAGGTGTTGCTTAGTGTGCTCCTGGGTGTTACTGTATACTGGATTGCCTTACTGTTATTGAACTCTGCCTGTCTGACTACTCTACTTGCATAACTCCTAAAGTACTGGATTGCCATAACGTTATTAAACTCTGCCTGTCTGACTACTCTCTCTGCTTGCTTAACCCCTAAAGTACTGGATTGCCATAACATTATTGATCTCTGCCTGTCTGACTACTCTGCTTGCTAAACCCCTAAAGTACTGGATTGCCATAACGTTATTGAACGCTGCCTGTCTGACTACTCTGCTTGCTTAACCCCTAAAGTACTGGATTGCCATACTGTTGATGAACTCTGCCTGTCTGACCACTCTGCCTGTTTAAACCTTGAACCATTGGATTGCTATACTGTTACCGGACTATACCTGCCTGACCATTCTATTGGTTTATCCATGAACTGTAAATGACTGGATTTCCTTGTTGCTGATTCCTGCCTGCTTTCCGGTCCTTCTATTGGTTTGCCCTTGAACTGCCATACAGCTGGATTCCCTACCTGTTGCCGCCAAAGTCTACCCTGCCTACTGTGAATACCGCTTACCTCATTTTGCGAACTTTCTCTGCTCTGGGATATTCCCTACCATTCCAACTTGATGCGGGGATAAGTTTGGTCTGTTAGTGGAATATCCCACGAGCATTACACCAACATTATTTTTTCATGATTGAAATAGAGAACACAATTATAAACAACTTTCCAATTTACTTCTATTATGCAATTTTCTTTATTCTCTTGGTATTCTTTGTTGAAAAGACAGCAATGCACATGGGTGAGCCTGTAACATGAGCCATATATGGGTAGCCACCAATAAGCAGCTCCTGAGCCTAAATAGATATTTTTATCATTTATTTTTATAGCACCACAGAATTCGTAGCTAGGATGTGAGGAGGTTCTATCTATTGGGTACTTATAGAGCGTGAACTAATCCCCTGTGAGGGTCTCAAGGCGCTAGGTTAGGATGTAGGAACAGATACACTGAACCATGAAAGTATCTTCAAAGCTTAACAGAAGTAAAAGAACAGTTGGAAGTTTAAAATGAAGATCACAGAAACAGCAAGTTTGAACATAGGCCCAAGGCAGAGCACTAAAGTCCTCTACAAAGTTCAGAATACATAAGTAGGGTTTAGTATCAAACTCCAGTGGATACTGATACTTGAATTGTTCAATACATTCAATGGCATAGAAGATGAGGCTGTCGCAGGATACCAGGTAGGTAAAGCAGGAACAGCTAGTTTGAGGAAAGCTGTCACTGGTAAAGTAGACACAAGATACCCAGCAGGCACAGGATACCCAGCAGGTACTGGTGGCGAGACGGTCACGGGATACCAGGTAGGTACAGCATTCACAGCTGGTTTTAGGAAAGCTGTCACTGGTATAGCAGACACAGGATGCTCAGCAGGCACAGGATACCCAGCGGCTACTGTTGGTGAGACTGTCATGGGATACCTGGTAGGTACAGCAGGCACAACTGGTTTGAGGAAAGATGTCACTTGAATAGCAGACACAGGATTCTCAGCAGGCACAGGATACCCAGTGGGTACTGTTGGTGAGACTGTCCCGCCACGGGAATCCAAGTATGTACAGCAGGCACATCTGGTTTGAGGAAAGCTGTCACTAGTATAGTAAACACAGAATACTCAGCAGGCTCAGGATACCCTTAGGGTTCTGCCCTTGAGAACGTCATGGGATACCAGGTAGGTACAGTAAGGTGAGCATACTCAGGTACAAGGTAGTTATGCTTGGTCTCTGGAACAAGGTGAGCATACACAGTTATCAGTTAAGGATGCTTTGGCTTTCAAGAACCAGGAGAGCATATGCAGGAGCACAGGCTTCAGAATCAAGGTAAGCAACAATAACTCAGCCAAGAATGATGGGCTAAATAACCTTTTATAGGAACTCCCACCCTATTGACTCCAGGTGGTAGTTTCAGTAAATAGATGTTGGCTCCTTTAAATCTAGGCAGCTTGCGGACACACATGCCTAGAGAGATGTAGCAGCAGCTGTTGAAGTTGAGTCTCACCATCCCCCCAAGTGGTACACTGACACTATGATCCAATAATTTTCCCATTTCGTCAACTCTCTCATGTCCTCCTTCTGGAATCCCCAATGTCTCAATAAACTAAAGAATTTAAGTATTTGAATTGAAGTGTCCCGGGTACATTAAATCTTTCCATAAAAGTCTCTTTATTTTGCCACGTCCCATTAATATATAGGTCCCTGACCTTCAAGGTACCTAACCTATTCCAAAAGGAATTATGGATCTCGCTCAGACATCCAACCATACTTCTGACTGATTGGAGTGGTGACGGATGAGGAGTTATATGTTGGAGGTGTCTAATTCTATCCCAAAAGCAAAAGTTATCCAGTAAAATTGGATTATCGATTCTTAGTTGTTTTCTGTGATTTGAGGGGATCCAAATCAGGTCTGGCAAATGTATAAACTCTGGCACCAGAGCCGCCTCAGCATCCTGCCATCTTGGGGGGTTTGAGATGTTACCCCATCCAAGAACATGAGACAGTCTCGCAGCTTTGTGATATAGTATTGCATTTGGGAGAGTTAACCCCCCATGCCTAGTTGATTTTTGCAATATATGTCTAGAACTGCGTGTTTTTTATCTTTCCATATGTAAGTGGATATCATACCTTGTAACTTATTAAGAATTGTTCTTGGAACTTGAATTGTGATATATCTAAACAAATATGTAAGCTTTGGGAGGAAGGACATTGTAACCGTTGCAATCTTTCCCGTCCATTAAATTTCTGAGAACTCCCAAGATTCCAACAATGTTCTGAGATTTCTAATGAGTCATCAGGACTAAGGAATACTCCTAAATGTTTAATATGGTCGCTAGACCAATTGAAATTATGTCTGCCCTGAAGATAACTCGTCTTCCCGCGTGATGTTAACATGTAACACTTCAGTCTTAGTCACATTAAGTTTGTAATAACTAAGCTCACCAAAGAGTTTGAGCATCTCCAACACAGCCGGTAATGAAGTTCTAGTGGAGGTAAGTAATAGTGTGATGTCGTCTGTGAACAACCCATCTCGATTCCTTTAATGTTGTCTGCTTTCCGTATAGCCTGTGCCAACGGCTCAACAGCCAAGGCAAAACGCAGTGGCGACAAGGGACAACCTTGTCTAGTACCGTTTGTTATTGTAAAGCTGTCCGATATAAAGCCTACTCCTCTCATCCTAGCAGTTGGGCATGAATAGAGGGCCTGGATAGCTGTCAAGCTCGATTCCGGGAACTGAAATGCTCTCAAGGTCTCCCACATATAATCCCACCTCACCCTGTCAAACGCCTTCTCAGCATCTAATGACAGGGCAAGGAGGGGAACTTTCTGCCTCTTAGCCTCCGTTAGTATATGTAGTAGTCTCCTGGTATTATCCGGGCCTTCTCTACCTTGGATGAAGCCCACTTAGTCTCCATGAATCAGTGATGGTATAACTTTTGCTAGGCGGTTTGTCCAGATCTTAGAGTACATTTTTGTGTCAGTATTTATTAGGGACATTGGCCTATAGCTACCACAGCTTTGGGGGTCTTTATATGGCTTTAATAACGTTATTATAGAGGCCTCAAGAAACTCTGGGGAAAATCTACCTGAAGCTTCAGTGTCGTTAAAAACTTTAAGAAGAATAGGGGATAAGTGTTCACAGAAGTACCTGTAGAATTTGCCCGTAAAGCCATCCAGCCCCGGGGACTTTCCTAACTTCAGATGTTTAATCACATCTCTAATCTCTTCCATAGAGATAGGGTTTTTCAGATATGTAATTTGGTCTGTAGACAAGGTAGAGAGATGCAGCTTATCAAGGTACTGTTTTATGTGTTGACTGGACGTGCCAGTCATATCTAGTTGGTTTTTCAGATTATATAATGGGTTGAATTATTTATAGAATGCCCTCCCAATACCCATAGGTGACATCGTCAACTCTGAACCATCTCTGATCGATATTATTCTACGCTGTGCAGCCATGTTTCTTAATTTGTTTGCCAAATGTGATGTTGCTTTATTATTGCTATAATAAAATATTTGTTTAAATCTTTCTAATGTTCTCAAGTCTCGAATCTGGGCTTTAGTTTGTTGTAGTTGGGCATGTTGCTGTGCAGTATTTGTTATTAATAGTTGCTGTTGCGAGTATTGCATCCTACAAGTCATGTCTGCTAACGTCCCTCCCTGTCTTTTCTTCGCTATTGCCGCCGGTTTAATAAAATGCCCTTTCATATATGCTTTAAACGTGGCCCATAGTGTCTGGGAAAAAGTTTGGCCCTTGACATTTATACTTAAACAGTCTTTTATCACTCTGTTTATATCCTCTTTCTGCACTGGGGAACCTATGAGCCTAATCAACTAATCTCCAAGAGAATCCCACCTCAGGGGGTCTATGTCCCACTATTACAGTGACGGAGTGATGATCTGACCATGCTGATTGCAGAATTTTTGACTGAACCACTGTATCCAGTAGCCGGGAGGTGGAGAAAAGCATGTCTAATATTGAATAGGACTTATGTGGGTTAGAGTAAAAGGTAAAGTCCCTCTCAACCGAGTTAAGGGCTCGCCACACATCATAGAGCTGGTATTGTGACATTAATTTCCTGAAGGCCTGAGAGAGTGACCTTGTCGACCTATCATTTTTTTTTAATAGCCGAGGGTATTAATCTATCTTTGCAAAAATAAAAAGAGAGAAGCGCTCAACCTGGGAATGAACAATAGCATAATAGTTTGTTCTATGGCTAGCTACCACCCAAGAAGCAGCCTCTTTTTGCTCAACATGTGCCTTTCACAGAGAAGAACTTTCCTGAAGCATATCAGTCTGATCCTGACTTAACAGTACAGTTCAGCCCTGAAATACCAGGCAATCCCTCTCTGAACAAGAGAAACAGCAAAACCCCAGATGCACATTTCGGCCTAGTGTGGGCCTCGTCAGTGAGGTGCAGCCATATCCCTCTAGGCACACTGAGCAACGGGTCCACGTCTGGATTCCCACATCACACTTAGGGAGACTTCCTTAAGTGTCATAATTTACATAAATAAAAAGAGAGAAGCGCTCAACCTGGGAATGAACAATAGCATAATAGCTTGTTCTATGGCTAGTTACCACCCAAGAAGCAGCTTCTCTCTGCTCAACATGTGCCTTTCACAGAGAAGAACTTTCCTGAAGCATATCAGTCTGATCCTAACTTAACAGTACAGTCCAGCCCCGAAATACCAGGCAATGCCTCTCTGAACGAGAGAAACATCAAAACCCCAGATGCACATTTCGGCCTAGTGTGGTCCTCGTTAGTGAGGTGCAGCCATATCCCTCTAGGCACACTGAGCAACGGGTCGACGTCTGGATTCCCGCATCACACTTAGGGAGACTTCCTTAAGTGTCATAATTTGCATAAATAAAAAGAGAAAAGAGCTAAACCTGGGAACAAACAATAGCATAATAGCTTGTTCTATGGCTAGTTACCACCCAAGAAGCAGCCTCTTTTTGCTCAACATGTGCCTTTCACAGAGAAGAACTTTCCTGAAGCATATCAGTCTGATCCTGACTTAACAGTACAGTTCAGCCCTGAAATACCAGGCAATCCCTCTCTGAACAAGAGAAACAGCAAAACCCCAGATGCACATTTCGGCCTAGTGTGGGCCTCGTCAGTGAGGTGCAGCCATATCCCTCTAGGCACACTGAGCAACGGGTCCACGTCTGGATTCCCACATCACACTTAGGGAGACTTCCTTAAGTGTCATAATTTACATAAATAAAAAGAGAGAAGCGCTCAACCTGGGAATGAACAATAGCATAATAGCTTGTTCTATGGCTAGTTACCACCCAAGAAGCAGCTTCTCTCTGCTCAACATGTGCCTTTCACAGAGAAGAACTTTCCTGAAGCATATCAGTCTGATCCTAACTTAACAGTACAGTCCAGCCCCGAAATACCAGGCAATGCCTCTCTGAACGAGAGAAACATCAAAACCCCAGATGCACATTTCGGCCTAGTGTGGTCCTCGTTAGTGAGGTGCAGCCATATCCCTCTAGGCACACTGAGCAACGGGTCGACGTCTGGATTCCCGCATCACACTTAGGGAGACTTCCTTAAGTGTCATAATTTGCATAAATAAAAAGAGAAAAGAGCTAAACCTGGGAACAAACAATAGCATAATAGCTTGTTCTATGGCTAGTTACCACCCAAGAAGCAGCATCTTTTTGCTCAACATGTGCCTTTCACAGAGAAGAACTTTCCTGAAGCATATCTGTCTGATCCTGACTTAACAGTACAGTCCAGCCCCAAAATACCAGGCAATCCCTCTCTGAACGAGAGAAACAGCAAAACCCCAGACGCACATTTCGGCCTAGTGTGGGCCTCATCAGTGAGGTGCAGCCATATCCCTCTAGGCACACTGAGCAATGGTTTATTGAGAAAAATTACCAATGGCACTACAGATATATACAGGACCTGGCTTGTTTAATATCTGGCCAACTTGTAAGGCCTTGTGTGTTATCAGCCAACTTAAATGGCTAAGTTCGGTGCTATGTGTATAACATTGATTACTGGAGCAAAAAGAGAAAGAATACACTTTAAAGCACTCACAGGTCACTATTGAGTAATATTGATGTTATGAAATCAATAATGAAATCCAAGATTAGAGGAGACACAAACTTAACTATAATTAAAATTTAACTTTTATTGGGGTCTAGAAATAAAATAGGAAAAACTTTAAAACCACACTTAGGCACCGATTGTAGTCTACTTAACTTGGCGTGACAATGTAACGTAATACAGAGAATTCTTCAACAGAAACTCTTATGTGCAATTGATATTGCAATTAATTTACCTGCTTATATTAAGTGGAATAGACGTATATATTCACACTAATAATTAGTATTGATTTTATGCAGGTGTGATATATAGAGTATCTTTGATTGAAAGTCTCTAGTGTTGAGAAAATAGTTAGTACGTACGTATAAAACCTAAAGTTAAAATTGTATTGGAGGAACACCTCCTAGTATTTACGCATTAGTCTCAAAACAAGGACATAAACTCTTGTTGTTAAATATCTTAAAAATAGAGTAATGGCTGATATTTCAACATATATCACTTAAGCAGGAGTATTATGCCTTATGTTATATTTAACTATCTTAAAGTTATGTTAATAGAGTAATGGTTGATATTTCAACATATATCACTTAAGCAGGAGTATTATGCCTTATGATATATTAATGTATTTGCGTGACCACAAGAGAACGGTAAATTAATACTTGAATTGTACATTAAATGGTCTCCATCTAGTATATGGATATTCGAGGTGTTCAGTTGTATGAGAGGTTACCTGTGTCTCTGTTCACACACACATGCGTATCACAGTCTGAATATTTAACAATGATACAATGTCTCGAGTGCACTGTTATGTGACAGTAATTCACAAGATTGTTTGTGCATTAGCGTGTGCCGACATCCGCTGCTTTCTGTATGTAATATACTTTTATATACCTCAATTTAAACAATACCGCTTTCCGTTAAGTTAGGTATACTATCAGCTGTAACCATCTACAAATCATAAAAGGGCAGATACAGAGTATAGTATTTATTTGCTTGCTCAGTTGTATGAGAGGTTAACTGTGTCTCTGTTCACACACACTTGCATCTCACAGTCTGAATATTTAACAATGATACAATGTCTCGAATACACTGTTATGTGGCAGTAATTCACAAGACTGTTTGTGCATTAGCGTGTGCCGACATCCGCTGCTTTCTGTGTGTAATATACTTTTATATACCTTAATTTAAACAAAACCGCTTTCCGTTAAGTTAGGTATACTACCAGCTGTGACCATCTACAAATCATAAAAGGGCAGATTCTGAGTATAGTATTTATTTGCTTGCTCAGTTGTCTGAGAGGTTAACTGTGTCTCTGTTCACACACACACATGCGTATTACAGTCTGAATATTTAACAATGATACAATGTCTCAAATGCACTGTTATGTGGCAGTAATTCACAAGATTGTTTGTGCATTAGCGTGTGCCGACATCCGCTGCTTTCTGTGTGTAATATACTTTTATATACCTCTATTTAAACAAAACCGCTTTCCGTTAGGTTAGGTATACTAACAGCTGTGACCATCTACAAATCATAAAAGGGCAGATTCTGAGTATAGTATTTATTTGCTTGCTCAGTTGTATAAGAGGTTAACTTTGTCTCTGTTTACACACACATGCGTATCACAGTCTGAATATTTAACAATGATACAATGTCTCGAATACACTGTTATGTGGCAGTAATTCACAAGACTGTTTATCCATTAGCGTGTGCCGACATCTGCTGCTTTCTGTGTGTAATATACTTGTATATACCTCTATTTAAACAAAACCGCTTTCCGTTAGGTTAGATATACTAACAGCTGTGACCATTAACTGCCTATAAGAGCGATAGGCTCTCAAGCGTTCTCAAACACTAGGTTAGTTTAATAAAACGTTATTGCCAGTAACACTTTGCTAGCCAGACATGTATTGTTATTTAATCATTAATAGCCATCAGTAAAGTCTGGATAGATGCAGTGAAAAGACTACAGTAATTGAATCAGTAGCTTAAGGCTTACTAAAAACACAGGAGCTCCTAGGACTCCTCACCATTGCCCTAACGTCACTGAGATGTTTCGCCACATAACGTGGCTTTTTCAAAGGTGAACGCGCCGCACTGTAGTCGGCTATTTAAGGCTGCTGATTGTCACACCCCCAATGGGCGTATCATTGCCATCTGACCTATCGATGTAAGGTATAAACATTCGTCATAGATAGGTAGGTTTTAGTGAATTTGCATCTATAAAATTTAACTGTTTCTTAGTCATCAAAGGATTGGGCATGATTATCAGATTGAGCTATCATTTTATTAAGGTTGGAAATAGAGAGTCTGAATTTAATATCATACAATATCTCTATGAACTTTATGCGATTGAATACTTTTGCACTTTGATTAGGTTTAAATAGTTTTCTGCCTAGATTACTTTGCTAATATTGTCAACATAATGCTATATGTTATTTGCTAACTTCGTGCAGTTAAATATGATATTATAGTGTACTCCTATAAGTTTTGTTGTCTTTATACAATACATAGGATTTTAAATAAACAAAAGGTAAGTCAGATTTGACTGAATTGCTGCTGTCATAGCAGTGTTGGTGAATTTAATAGAATTACAGTGCAGCTGTGTGATACGAAAAGAAAAAATGGATTAACATTGAAACATATAATTAACACATGTTATGTGTTGTGAGTAACTTAAAAATGTTACCATTATCATATGTGCAGCTACTCTGATTTAGTGCATTACTAAAATCACTTTATTTATGCCAAAGTTATGATCTCCCTATCAAGTTGGAGATTCATAAGTGAGTGACAAATAAATTAAATATTAAGATTCAACGTGAAATTTGTGTTCGTTAACTTAACAGATTCTACTATTTGAAATTGTGATATTAGTCATTTGAAGTGATGCATTAAGTGCATACATATGGTGTGAGTGAATATATTCTAGTTGTGTGTCTGAGATAGAATCTACTTGTATTTGAGGTCAACCATCAAAAAATCTTCGTTTATAAGAAAAAGAATAAAGTGAAATAAAAAATATAAAATTTATATAAGAATTGTCAGCAACAATTCATTGAGATTAATAATATGTGAAAATGAATTAAGAAGGTGATACAAAGCGTGTGTGAGATTGTGAATATCATTCAATTTAATATCTTGAAAGGGAAAAAAGGGGTTTGATTTTAAACTTTATGATAATTCAATAGTCACCCCATAATTATTAAAGGTGATATTGAAATAGCACATTTTTTCTACATAGTTTGGTAGTGTTCAGTTTGAGAAAAGCATTTTCTCAACTATGACAGAATATTTACACGAAGTTCCTGTTGATTATAGGAAAGAAACAAAATTATTGAATTCATTTAGTCCATAGGGTTGGACAGTCTTCAATAGAAAAATCCATTTGCTCTCTGCTTGGAGTAAAATATTCTCCAAATTTCCGCCTCTTATGTCCAATTCTTTCTTTTCAATACCAAAACATTTGAGATCCGATTGTTTAGAATTGTGACGCTTGAGAAAATGGCGTGCTACTGAAGTCACATTTTTACCCTCCTGCACATCTTTAGCAGCATTTTTAATATTCCTGGGTCCACATCTGGATTCCCACATCACACTTAGGGAGACTTCCTTAAGTGTCATAATTTGCATACATAAAAAGAGAGAAGCGCTCAACCTGGGAATGAACAATAGCATAATAGCTTGTTCTATGGCTAGTTACAACCCAAGAAGCAGCCTCTTTTTGCTCAACATATGCCTTTCACATAGAAGAACTTTCCTGAAGCATATCAGTCTGATCCTGACTTAACAGTACAGTCCAGCCCCGAAATACCAGGCAATCCCTCTCTGAACGAGAGAAACAGCAAAACCTATCAGCCTAGTGTGGGCCTCGTCAGTTAGGTGCAGCCATATCCTTCTAGGCACACTGAGCAATGGGTCCACGTCTGGATTTCCACATCACACTTAGGGAGACTTCCTTAAGTGTCATAATTTGCATTAATAAAAAGAGAGAAGTGCTCAACCTGGGAACAAACAATAGCATAATAGCTTGTTCTATGGCTAGTTACCACCCAAGAAGCAGCTTCTTTTTGCTCAACATGTGCCTTTCACAGAGAAGATCTTTCCTGAAGCATATCAGTCTGATCCTAACTTAACAGTACAGTCCAGCCCGGAAATACCAGGCAATCCCTCTCTGAATGAGAGAAACAGCAAAACCCCAGACTCACATTTCAGCCTAGTGTGGGCCTCGTCAGTGAGGTGCAGCCATATCCCTCTAGGCACACTGAGCAATGGGTCCACATCTGGATTCCCGCATCACACTTAGGGAGACTTCCCTAAGTGTCGTAAATTGCATAAATAAAAAGAGAGAAGCGCTCAACCTGGGAATGAACAATAGCATAATAGCTTGTTCTATGGCTAGTTACAACCCAAGAAGCAGCCTCTTTTTGCTCAACATATGCCTTTCACAGAGAAGAACTTTTCTGAAGCATATCAGTCCCATCCTGACTTAACAGTACAGTCCAGCCCCAGAAATACCAGGCAATCCCTCTCTGAACGAGAGAAACAGCAAAACCTATCAGCCAAGTGTGGGCCTCGTCAGTTAGGTGCAGCCATATCCTTCTAGGCACACTGAGCAACGGGTCCACTTCTGGATTCCCACATCACACTTAAGGAGACTTCCTTAAGTGTCATAATTTGCATAATTAAAAAGAGAGAAGTGCTCAACCTGGGAATGAACAATAGCATAATAGCTTGTTCTATAGCCAGTTATCACACAAGACTTAACAGTACAATCTCTCTCTGAACAAGAGAAACAGCAAAACCCCAGATGCACATTTCGGCCTAGTGTGGGCCTCGTCGGTGAGGTGCAGCCATATCCCTCTAGGCACACTGAGCAATGTCCATGTCGGGATTCCCGCATCACACTTCGGGAGACTTCCTTAAGTGTCCTAATTTGCACAAATAAAAAGAGAGGAACGTGCAACCTGGGAACGAACAATAGCATAATAGCTTGTTTTATGGCTAGTTACCACCCAAGAATCAGCCTCTTTTTGCTCAACATGTGCCTTTCACAGAGATGATGTTTCCTGAAGCATATCAGTCTAATCCTGACTTAACAGTACAATCAAGCCCCGAAATACCAGGCAATCCCTCTCTGAATGAGAGAAACAGCAAAACCCCAGAAGCACGTTTCGGCCTAGTGTGGACCTCGTCAGTGAGGTGCAGTCATATCCCTCTAGGGACACTGAGCAACGGGTCCATGTCTGGATTCCCGCATCACACTTAGGGAGACTTCCTTAAGTGTCATAATTTGCATAAATAAAAGAGAGAAGCGCTCAACCTGGGAATGAACAATAGCATAATAGCTTGTTCTATGGCTAGTTACCACCCAAAAAGCAGCCTCTTTTTGCTGAACATGTGCCTTTCACAGAGAAGAACTTTCCTGAAGCATATCAGTCTGATCCTATCTTAACAGTACAGTCCAGCCCCGAAATACCAGGCAATCCCTCTCTGAACAAGAGTAACAGCAAAACCTTAGATGCACGTTTCGGCCTAGTGTGGGCCTCGCTAGTGAGGTGCAGCCATATCTCTCTAGGCACACTGAGCAATGGGTCCACGTCTGGATTCCCGCATCACACTTAGGGAAACTTCCTTAAGTGTCATAATTTGCATTAATAAAAAGAGAGAAGCGCTCAACCTGGGAACGAACAATAGCATAATAGGTTGTTCAATGTCTAGTTACCACTCAAGAAGCAGTCTCTTTTTGCTTAACATGTGCCTTCACACAGAGAATAACTTTCCTGAAGCATATCTGTCTGATACTGACTTAACAGTACAGTCCAGCCCCGAAATACCAGGCAAGCAGGGGCAAAACTACAGGGGGTGCAGAGGTTGAAATTGCGACTGTACTGTTAAGTCAGGATCAGACTGATATGCTTCAGGAAAGTTCTTCACTTTTAAAGGCACATGTTGAGCAAAAATATGCTGCTTCTTGGTTGGTAACTAACCTTAGAACAAGCTATTATGCTATTGTTCATTCCCAGGTTGAGCGCTTCTCTCTTTTTATTTATCCAATTTATGATACTTAGGGAAGTCTCCCTAAATGTGATGTGGGAATCCAGACATGGACCCGTTGCTCAGTGTGCCTAGAGGGATATAGCTGCACCTCACTGATGAGGCCCACAATAAGACGATACATACGTCAGGGGTTTTGCTGTTTCTCTCGTTCAGAGAGGGATTGCCTGTTTTTTTGGGGCTGGACTGTACTGTTAAGTCAGGATCAGACTGATATGCTTCAGGAAAGTTTTTCTCTGTGAAAGGCACATGTTGAGCAAAAAGAAACTGCTTTTTGGGTGGTAACTAGCCATAGAACAAGCTATTATGTTATTGTTCGTTCCCAGGTTGAGAGCTTCTCTCTTTTTATTTATATTAATCTATCTTTGTCTGGATCCCAAACTAAATTAAAATCCCCCCCACCACTAATTCTCCCTGCCTGACCGAGGACACCAACTTCAAGAGCTTATTTAGAAAGCGTAGTTGACCCGTATTAGGTGCATATACATTAACCAGGGTTAATAAAACTTTATTAAGCTAGCAAACCAAAATTATAAATCTAGCTTGTGGGTCACATTCAGTATAAATAGGCTCCAGAGCCACAGTATCTTCGATTAATATGGCCATCCCCTGAATTTTAAAGTGTAGGATGCTTCCACTATATGTGAGTAATTTCGAAAGGCACAGGATCTTAACCTTGAAGCTACCAAATGAGTCTGCTGCAGGAATGCCCCATCTATCTTGTTTTTGTTTAAGCTACGGAGGAGGAGACTTCTCTTGGCCAGTGCATTGAGGCCTTGTGTATTATGCGATAGGTACCTAATGTCCTTCATGATAGAGATCAAGAAAAAAACACACACAAAGGGAGTGGGAGAGGAAAGTGGGAGAAATAAGGGGATGCTATATTAAGGAGGTCAAGATATATAAATAACAGCTCCTAGTATGGCTGTATACTATGTATACCTCTAAACTTACGCAATGTTATAAGCTGTCTATTGTTTACACTAAAGAATTAGAAATGGAACCACTTGAGTATATTGGTCAGAAAATAAAGTTATCTCTTTTAAGATATCTTAGTAAAAATATGAATCAGATATCTAGCAAATAGTGGGCTAAAGCCACTCTTTAAATTCCCCATTAAGAAGACTGGGTGGTCAGTATTCCCCAAAATTGTTTTTCCTATGTTACACTATGAATTCTTCTAATATATACGTATACTAGGGAGGGGGTTAGGAATAATATAATCTAAAAGGATATATATATACCAATTATGTATTCACCAACAATTTTGTGTTATTTTTGGAGGGGGAAGGAGACCTGGGGGGGGGGAAACACCTTTAGAGAACATATCATCAACAAGTGGAAAGCAAACAGGTGCTTGAACATCCACAAACTGCAAAATCAGTAACAACTCTAGCTATATACAGTATTAACAATTTCTGCATATATTTAGGTATCATCATTAAAGTAAACTTATTAAGTACACTTTGCCTGCACATAGAAATAGCTTCTAATACAGGTCGTATCCTATATTGAACATTAAGTCTGTACTTTAGTCCTATAATTTTTTTAACTCAAATAAGCATAGGTCAGGACCAGCCCACTGACTCTATAAACCTCTCATCCCTAATGATTAGAACATATTAAACAGTTAAACATTAACAACTTATTCAAATATAACAAGAAAAAAGATACGTCAGCTAGTCTTCAGGTCTTTGTCTGTATACAACTGCAGCTTTGTTAGAGGACAACTACTTCACAAGAAACCCTTCTCCAACCATTGTGTCTTCTATGCTGGTGAAGCCCAAAAAAGAGAAGCAAGGGCTACAGAAACTGATAGTCATGGCAGTTGTAAAGACAGTGTTCCTGTCAATCTGTAGACATTCAGGTACTCCCATCATTAGGACCTTTTCTTTTCTCTGTATTATTTCCTATCCTTGGCAAAGGGTCCCACTTCTGAGCCATCACTCATAACCCTTTAGAAGCGTCAGTTGATGATGTATGTGGAGATGAGGGGGAAGGAATACTCAGGGATTCCAGAAGTTTTGTTCCCTGTTCCAGACTTGAGATGACATATGCTTTATTGTTGTATTGAAAGAACAGTTTAACTGGGAACCCCCATCTATACCTGACTCCTGCTTTCCTTAAAGGGTCACTGAGCCCCAATTTTTTCTTTTGTGATTCAGATAGAGCATGCAATTTTAAGCAATTTTCTAATTTACTCCTATTATCAATTTGTCTTCATTCTCTTGCTATCTTTATTTGAAAAATAAATCTTTTTTTTGTTCAGAACTCTGGAGAGTACATTTTTATTGGTGGATGAATTTATCCACCAATCTGCAAGGACAACCCAGGTTGTTCTCCAAAAATGGTCCGGCATCTAAACTTACATTCTTGTATTTCAAATAAAGATACCAAGAGAATAAAGAAAATTTGATAATAGAAGTAAATTATAAAGTTGAAAAAATCACGAAAGATAATTTTTGGGTTCAGTGTCCCTTTAAACTTTGCGTTATTGGTATATACAATTTTCTCTTGGCCAGTGTATGTACGGATAAGTCAGGGAAAAGCTGTATGTCCTTTTATAAATCTGGGAGAGATTTTGTATTAAATGCCGCTCTAAGCAGTTTTTTTTTAAAGTAAAATAATGTAGTTGAATAATTGCATCCCTTGTTGTTCTGCTGATGCTGCTCATGGTCTTTATGCCCTATGAACTCAATCAATTAATGGGTCTGAATCATGAACTTAAAAAAGGCTTAGGAGGTAGGATGGTAACTCAGCCGCACTGACTTCCTCCGGGATCCCCCTTACCCTGATGTTATCACGGCGAGACCTATCCTCTAGGTCTGCCAGCTTAGTTTCCATATCCGAAATTAGTTTAGCTAAGTTTTGGGGATAAGACAGCAGGTTTGCGTGATCTACCGAGAGATTTTCAATAATTTCTGTTCTTTCTCGTAGGACATTTAAATCTCTTTTTAGTTCCGTAACAGAGCCTTTAATTTCATTTTTTAAGGAGGAGTAATGTAGGTCCATTTTTGAAGAAAGGGCTTTGATTGATTCTATTACTATATGGTTACCATCTGAGTTTCTGGAAGCATTAGATGATCCAATATCTGCACTCTCCTTAAAGTTGAGTAAGGAATCCCTAGATTCCTCATCTGAGTATTCTCTGTCTAGCAGCACCTTGCTATTGAAATGGTCTGCCATAGTACGCTTGGAGCCCTCTAGTTGTTTTTTTTTTGTTAGAGTGATCCATTTTGAAAGAATAGTATTTGGATTGTGGCCCCAGCTAGTATCTGCGGCAATAAAAGTCAGACACGCCAACTGCTGTCGCTGCTGAAGCTCTGTTGAAGGTCTGAGAGGTTAGAACTCCAGTGATCCACTTCCAGCCTAGTTAAGTGTCCCCAAATAATTACTTTAGGCTCACACTTTTGCGGAAGCCCTCTGCAAACGCGTCTGTTCTCTCCCTCATTTAGCTCCGCTCCCCCTTCATGGACAGTTTTTATTGATACTAGGTCTATGATATTTGTACTAGGGATGGGCGAATGTTTTGCAACATTTGAAAAATGAAATGAATTTTAACACATTCGTTCATTTGTTTTGAATTTAGAATGTTTATACAACATTCTAACATTTCAATTATATCTTTAATTGTAATACTTAATTTTAATTTTTCTAATTCAAATATTGCACAATTTGAATCAAATTATAAAATATAAGAATTTAGAAAATGTGAATATATATTTGTTATAGTATTTCTAATGCTTTCTTTAAAGTAATTTTTGAATTATGCAAAATTGAAATAGTAAAATTAAAATTGATATACTTGTATTTATGATATACCACAAGAAATATTGAACTTTTGAATAGTATTTGCTAAATCAAATGTTATATTCAAAATTTTTAATGTGAATATTCAATCTAATTATGAACATTTGAAAACAAATGTAACATTTGAAAACCTGAAATAAAATTTGATTACAAAATTTTAATGGATTTTCATTCTTATCAACATTTGAATCCCCAAAATTAATGTCTGCAGGGCTATTCATTCTACCAAACCAATTGCACTTTAACATTTGCCCATCCTGCTAACTGCAAGTGTATGACTTTGTTACTTTTAGTGCTCTGTGCAGAGCAAAGAGAGAGAGGTAAGCGAGGAGGACAGTGAATTTAAAATAAAGTAAATGATAGATGGGGTAGATGAGGTCCCTATCTGTACCCCTTTGCACCTGATAAACATTCAAATAATTGATCTATAGTAAAATAAATATCTTTCTGCACCCTGGTTTTCTGCTGTGCAGAGGAGAAAGTAAGTTGCTTATCTTTGGCTGGGGAGACTGGGTATTTGGGCCACCTGATTCTCAAAAACTCCCCAGCTTAAAGTGCAATCATTGTAAAAACTTCATTTGGGAAAAACTCAGAAAAACTCAGAGGAACCTGGAAGCCCAATCTGCAAGCACTCTGGGAGGAGGGATCTCATAGAGGAGAGGAGAGTACCTTAAACTGATATAATTGTTTAATTTAAAGCAAATACAAATTCAACTAAAATGTTTTCACAATAGTTTAACATGCATTTGCTTCTACTTTAATATAGTTTTCTGTAAGTGAAATAAGTGTACTGGGAATATTGAACAAAAGTCGCCAGCATACAGCATACAGACAAGATAAATCAGTAATATACTGAGATGTGTGAGAGAACCTCAGACACATGCAGGGAATGCACCTTTCCAGCCCTTGGAAGATTTCAGAAATTTCACATAGAGAAAATACAATATGCAATGCAAATTATAAAACATACACAGAAACATAGAAAGTCTGATCATAATTTGTGAAAAATAAACAGAAACATTTAAAGTACAATCAGAGTTTGTACAAATCACAATCCTAAATATATTGTTATATGTAAAACTTAAAGGCCAGATAACGAGTGGAGCGCAAATGAATGCTTCCACTTTAGCGTTAATTGCGCTAGAAGTAAGCTTTTTGCACTCGTCGGGTTGCACTCTTATTACAAGATGAAAGTAAACTGCTCTCACGCTATACCGACAAGTGCAAAAAGCCGAAGTTAGAATATATGCATGCGCATTCACGTATTCCCCCATAGAAGTGGAAAAAAAAAAAAGTGGAAAGAAAACACCTCACTCTGACGCAAACCCGATTGCATAAATAAATATTTCACATTACAATGTTCTGCACATAACAGAACATATATCTGATGGTATTTTATTACAATTTATATCTATACATATATATATATATATATATATATATATATATATATATATATATATACACATGATTATTTAAAGGCACTCAAGAGATCACGTTTACATTCAACACATAATATGAGCGATAAGCCCGATGAGCGCAAACCCTCACAATAAACCCCTTATTGTTCGGTTGCATACGTTTGCGCTCCACTCCATATCTAGCCCTAAATGCATTGGAAAGTTTAAATGTATTACATTTAATAAAACTTAAAGAACAAAATCTGAAGCCTGCAGATAATTTAAATACAAAGCACAACATGTAAATGCAACAACACTCATTTCATCTAGTGTTGCATTGTACTGTACTTGTTTTCCTTCACATCCAGAAATGCAGGGAATATACGTTAGCTAGAGAGATAACTACATTTGCTTTTCTAAAATCATATGAGGCATCTTGCAGTGCTGCTGGATCATTTTCAATAATCACACTGAGCGGAGAGCTTCCCTTAAATGTTGCCTTAAGCACATATCATTGGTCAAACAGGGAGTCAACCTACACATCCACATAACATTCCTCTAAAGAATTCCAGCCTCTTAATCAGGACATAGTAGACTTCTTCCCAACCTTCCAGTCATCCCTCTGAATCAGAAGAGGTGTGTCATTTTATTAAAGGGACATTAAACACTAAGGGCCAGAATACAAGTGGAGTGCTAACTATCGCTTTCATAAAAGCGAAATTTGCGCTCCACTGTGTAATACCAGCGCAATAATTAAACATTTTATTTGTTTCATTATTGCGCTGTTGTTGTTGAAATGCCAAGTTTAATGTTCCTTTAAAGTACAATTCAACACGTTATATAGTAAGAGGGCTATACAGAGGGCATATTCTTAACAAAAGGAAGCATTAAACAACAAACATAATGCAGGTGATCATATCAATTATGTTTCCCTACTTTAATATATTGACTGATATTAAAAAAAATTGTTATGCAGTGGCTCCTAGCTACAGATACAAAACAGGAGTACAAAAATATCTTCAGCTTTAACAAAGCATTAGGTGATTATCTCAAACTTTCTTTTGGCATCTATTTTATCTTGTAAAGTTTGGGGGTGAAATTAAGGTCATAACTGAGGTATCTTAAAACTCAAAGCAGAACAGCTGTTCTAACAATATCTGTGTGAGGGTGAGGGTGTTGCTCCTGGGAATTTAATGCATAGAAAAACTAGAACTTTGTAAACTTTCCCTAGATTGTGTAATTGGACTTACAGTTGATTCATTGTTTTGTGGTTTTCCTATGAATTAGAAGCAGCAAACTCAATGATCCTTAACAGAAGGTTTTGTGTTTAATGCTTAAAATTCTGGTCAAATCAGTTATTGCTGCTTTTTTTAACATCTTTACAACTAAATCTCCTTATATGTTTACATACAGTATATAGTTTTTGTATGTGTATATATATATATTATATATGTGTGTGTGTGTGTGCGCATGCATGTTTATGTTTATACAGTGCTATTTTTGTAGTAAAAAGGTGCTGATACTCATTTATTATTGATTAAAATATTGTGCTAAGTAACTTTGAGAAAAGTAAAGGGACAGATTTATTATAATGGTTGATATATTTTGTATTTACATTCTGATTACAAATATTAGTGGTGGTGGTGGGACCACCACAAAAAAGCCCTGTGTGTATGTGTGTATATATATATATATATGTATATATATATATATATATATATATATATATATATATATATATAAATATATAAAAAAAATTATATAAATATATATACACACACATATATATATTTAAAGGGGCACTCAAGTCAAAATAAACTTTTATGATTCAGAAAGAGCATGCAGTTTTAAGACTTTTTCCAATTTACTTCCATTATCACTTATATACACACTTTCTGGGGAACAAGATACTACTTAGCATGTGCACAAGCTCACATGGTATACGTATACTAGTCTGTGATTGGCTGATGTCTGTCACATGATACAAGGGGCCGGAAAAGGGGAGAAGTTTGTCAAAGAAAATGTACTGCTTATTTGAAATTCATAGTAGATGTTAAATCATTGTCTTTTTATTATGCACTTGTTAACTGTGCAATGCTACTGCATTGAGTTGTCCTTTAACCCTTTAAGTGCAAAGCACTTTCCCACCTGGGTGCTAAGCACATTTAAGGGTTTTTTCATTTTACATTTTTATTTTTTTTAACTATTTTCTTTTCAGATCCCCAAGACTTATACCATTGGAAAGGTTACACGATTACCTTTCCAATGGTGGGTCTTGGGGGCCTGTAGCTGCTTAGATGCCTGCGATACAGGCTTCTAAGCAGCATGCCTACTTTCCCTATATTGTCCATTGTTTTTTTTAATAAAGTTGCACGGTGACATCATCACATCATTGCGCGTTACGTCACCACGCAAAAGGTGAATCCCCGGCGATGCCTGTCATTATACAGGCCCGATTGCTGGGGTAGGAGCGGGTGGGAGCCCCCAGATCTCCCTCAAGGTGGGAGAGGGCTAGCGACGGCTCTGAGCCGTTGTTAGCACCTAAGTGAGAAACTCTGTGACGGCTCAGAGCTATCGTTAGCACTCAAGGGGTTAAAAGACAAGCTTTCAAGACATTTCCAATCTTCTTCAGCAGTGGCGTCACTAGGGAGATGCATAGATTTTTTTATTAGAGGGGCTGGCATTTGTGAACATTAGTGGGACTGGGGAAGTTGTAGACACACATTTTTTTTGCCCCTTGAGCCAGTGCTGCAATTTCAACAAATAGTTTTCCCTGCTGCTTTTGCTTGTTTGTACTTTGCTTCTCCCTTGCCCAATTTCTCTATGAATGTTGTGGGCGTGCCGTGAGGCTTGCAAAGTTGCGCTGCTAGCCTAAACCTGCCTGCCTATCTGTGCTCACTGCTCAGTAACATGTGGAGCAGTGGAGTCACTAACTGCTGTGCTCTCTCTCTAAATGGGAACTGGGAAATCGTGAGGGGATGCCTGGCACCTGACCGCATGACTGTTTGACACTGTCTCTAAAGTGAAGGAGCCACGTATGATGCCCACCAGACCATTACGGTTACGGTACACTAAGTGCACACTGAACAGATAGGAGGGCAGGTGGGGGTCTGGGGGTGAGCAGAGTGCAGAGGTGCTTGGCCATAAAAAGCGGTAGGAACGAGGCCCGGGGCTGTGCACTGACAGACTTGGAACAGAGTCAGAGAGCAGAATTTTCATAGTTTGCGCGCCTAAACCTTTTCTTTAGTGATTTATTTTTAGAGTGCTCGGTTTATCTTTCATTTGATGCTCTGCTGAGCCAGGGAGCAGCTCTAGGCATGAGCTTTATAATTAATGCAGTGCAGTTTACATATTTTGTATGTGTGTGTCTGAGTTTTTGTATGTGTGTGTCAGTGTTTTTGTGTGTGTGTCTGAGTGTGTTTCCGAGTGTTTGTGTGTGCATTTGAGTATGTTTTTAAGTGTGTCTGAGTGTTTGTATGTGTGTGTGCCTGTGTTTTTGTGTGTTTCTGCTTTCTGGGGGGGTGACACCATAACTTACCGCACCGGGTGACACCAACCCTAGTGACGCCACTGTTCTTCAGGTCTGAAGCAATACTTATAATCAATATGGCAGAGTTTAACACTTAAAGGGACAGTCTAGTCAAAATTAAACTTTCATGATTCAGATAAGGCATGCGATTTTAAACAACCTTCCATTTCACATTTATCATCAAATTTGCTTTGTTCTTTTTGTATTATTTGTTGAAAGATAAACCTAGGTAGGCTCACATGTTAATTTCTAAGCCGTTGAAGGGCTGCCTCTTATAATAATGCATTTGATCGTTTTTCACAGCTAGAGGGCATTAGTTCATGTGTGCCATATAGATAACATTGTGCTCATGCCCGTGGACTTACTTATGAGAGGACTAAAATGCAATAAGGGGACAGTCTGCAGAGGCTTAAATACAGGTAATCACAGAGGTAAAAAGTGTATTAATATAACCATGTTGGTTATGCAAAACTGGGGAATGAGTAATAAAGGGATTATCTATCTTTTTATACAATACAAATTCTGGAGTAGACTGGCCCTTTACAACAAGATGTTGTTAGAGAAGGGGAGGGGGTGAGTGGGGTGTAGTAAATAGCAGAATCTGCCTGAGAGTGAAAGTTGCAGAGTGTTTGAGAGAAAATCAAATGCCAGAATATTTTTTTTCCAGTTTCTAAACAGTATGGGCGAGATTACAAGTGAAGCGCAATGGATTTTTTTTTTTGTGCTAGAGCAATCGCGATTTATAAAGGTATTTAAGATAGTTTAAATTTAATTTATGGGTACTTTAATTGGGTTTAAGTTAGGGGGTGTTAGGTTAGGGGTTTTAGATGTTAGTTTATTACTTTGCATTGTGGGGGGATGGCGGTTTAGGGGTTAATAGTTTATTTATTTAGTTTGCGTTGTGTGGGGATGGTGGTTTAGGGGTTACCAGTTTATTTAGTTTCCGTTGTGGGGGTGGCAGTTTAGGGGTTAATAGTTTATTTAGGTAGTTTGCGTTGCGGGGGATGGCAGCTTAGGGGTTAATAGTTTATTTAGATAGTTTGCGATGTTAGGAGATGGAGGTTTATGGGTTAACAGTTTATTTAGTGTTTGCAATGTGGGGTGTTGGCGGATTAGGGTTTATTAGGTTAGGGGCTTATGATAGGGTGTTAGTTTTTTTCTCTTTTTTTGTCATTTTTGCGAGTAGGGAGAAAACTCCATTAGCTATTTTTCTGCTTCTCGGGCTACTGATAGTGAAAAATAATAATTTTTTTCAACTTCTAATATGAGCAGATCCCAAGAAGCGCAAAAAGCATTTTGCTAGCGGTGTTTCTGCTAGCAAACAATTTAGATTTGTTGCGCCACTTGTAATCTTACCCTATGGGGTAGATTTATTAAACAGCGGATGGTGCTTCCTACCACCATCGAATCAACAGTGAATCATGTTTGCTCAACCAATAATAAATCTGCCCCTATGTCTATAGTTAGAGAATGATCTGTATCTGTAATATTTTTAAGTTTGGAAAAAAAACATGGGGTATGACTATATCATAAGAACATAAATACTAAATTATTTAATTTATTCGGTCCCTTATACTTATGTTCATATTGCCTTAAATTTAATAAAACAAATTCATAAAATTAATATCACACAGGAAAAAGGCTACAAAAATGTGCAATTCAAAGAGATTTGTACCCCCCATCACATGCACAAATTACTCCCAGTTATGATCAATTTAGCAGTCTCTCTCATATTTTCATTTTTCAGAGCATATAACAATACAAAAATGCTACCACGGTCAGCCCTCTATTTATGGGTGCAGAAACTCAGAAACATCTCTCGTTCTGTCCAGCAGGACTACTTTTCTATAACAAAATTGCCATGTGAAAAATTTACATTTAAAAATATTTACATTAACCGATTTATCAAGTGTATTTTCAAATCAATAGGATCTTGTTTTGCATGTGATAATTCCTGTATTGGGGACATAATGCAATACATGAAATTGTTAGAATTACCCACTAACAAATCTGTAGACAATAAAGGTGAAGCAATGCTTAAATGACTGCAGCAAGAGATTCTATTACAAATACATGGTGCAATGTAGAAAGTCACCTTATCCTCATCCAGTTGGATAGTTATGTGCTAGTAGACATGCTGATGTACTGCTTTACAACGCCTTCTCAGCCCACTAAGAAATCAGTGTGAGAGCGTTGAATCTGTCATATGTAGGTCACCAATTAAGCAGATCAATTGCCTTTTTGTGAGAAAAAGCAAATGTTATAGTTAGTGTTGAAAATAACTTCACTTAGGATAGTAGTCGCAGCCAACCACAGCTTCTCCTTTTAGCTGTATATAGACGTATGGTATGGAAACGGTGGCACCGGCAACTCCCAGGATGAGATGTTCACCTCGCTGCTTGCCTTAAACAAGAAAGATCCATAAAAGATGTAGAGCGCACAGGTGATGGTAGCTACTAAAAGGAATATACTCACAGACAAAGCTGTAAAATAAATCTTCTGCTTTTTATTGAAGAAACACGGCTTCAAACTTCTGTTCCATTAAAAACAAAGTTTACTGACAAATTGTTCATCAATAAAATTGCTCAACGCGTTTCAACAGATATCACTGTCTTTTTCAAGAGCATAAAAAATATAGTTGATTTTTTTGCTTACTAATTTTATATATGATATCTGTCTGCATTTGCCTAGTACCAATTACCTAGACACATAAGGGTAGATTCAACAAGCAGCGGATGCTGAAATCTACCCCCGTAGTTTCAGGTTCCTCTTAACTCGTCCCCCACCTCTGAGGCGGTGGACAGCAATCAGCCCAATCAGATACGATCGGGATGATTGACACCCCCTGCTAGTGGCCGATCGACCGCAAAGCTGCAGGGGGCGGCATTGCACAAGCATTTCACTAGAAATGCTTGTGCAATGTTACATGCCAACAGCGCCATAATAAATCGGCCCCTAAGACAAAATGTCCAGGAGCTACTAGAGATTTAGGCTAGATAGGACCATAATATCTATATAAACATTGTCAAACTACCTATAAGCTGGCTACATGGCATTTAAATTTCCCAGAGTGGGTGGTTTGCACGTTATTAAAATATGTTAAATTAAAATAAACATTCTATACACCTTTTCCAGTGATGACACTAGTGACCTCTCAGTTTTCAGGTGGCATGTTTAAAAAAATCAAATTTTGAAAATAATTAATTTATATTAAAATAATAAAACCAAAGATTCAAAAGGGTTTAAAAGCCCCGTTATCCTCATCATCCTTAAAAAAGAGAATTCTACAAATAAAATTATTTTCAGTACATAAGAAAGAAGGAAAGCAAATGAAGAAAGAGGTATCCAAAATTGAGGCAAGCCGCTGTATAGTGTTTGTTTTGACAGTAAAGTTTTTGTTATATTTTTTAACTCTGTGAAATGTATTATTGAAAATGTATTTTCTTACAGACTTCACATAAACATTTGTGCTATATAATATATACAACAATTCCAATTTAAGTGTAATAAAAATATGGGCCAGATCCCAAGGTAAGCGCATTGTGCTCACGAGAGCGTGCTTCCATAGGTACTAATGGCAGCCTTGTTCTGATGCCGTTACTTAGGCGCAGCGAAGAGGGTAAGTAGTGCAGCGATGGTAGCAAATATAAATATATCTTTATGATTATATACATTTATATTTACATGGAACATTATGTTTGATAAAGAGGGCGTGTTAAAAGCTAATAGGATTAGTGATGCCCCGAAATGGAAATTCTGGACCGAAACCGAATCCGAAAATTCAGGATGCACTTAGCCGAAAACCGAAACAGAAACCGAAAATTTCTTTTAGTTTCCAAATTATTTTAAAATATTTTTTTTTTAGTTCTTTTTGCATAATTAGACTATTTTGTGAATGAATCTGAATTGAAAACCTGCAATCCAATAAAATAACCACACTTTTATTGAAAGCAACACGCTAAAAAACAATAATGCAATTTTCACCCAAAATGTTTCTGCAAACAAATTATCGGTGCATCCCTACTTAAAACAATATTAAATATCAATATACTGTATTATTCTGTATTTAGTTTTGTGTAACAGAATCAGATTTAACAGTATTTTTTTTTACCAACTATCCAAATAAAGTATAGTCCTAGAAAACTATTATATGAGAAACAGTAAGTCAAGAAATGAACTCAAACAGCAGCTCTAGGCTAGCATCAAATTTGAAATATGCTACACAATAATTTTACCAAAAATAACAGGCAAAAAAAACGAAAACCGAAATAGCCAAAAATGCCATTTTCGGCCGAAACGTTTCTGCGGCCGAAATTTCGGTGCATCCCTAAATAGGATCCTAAAAGATGTGGTAATATTACTATATTATTGTGACTAAATAGTACCTCCTAAATGTGCATAACTGTTGACACAAATTTAAAACCTTGATCTATATGCATAGTGAGAAGCTAAATAAGTGAATTTCAGGTGAAATATTCCAGTGAAGACTTTTCAAGTGACAGTATTATGGTGATAAACGTTACAATATTTAAGTGATAAACGTGACTTAAAATTCAGTGATTAATTACTGCTTTGCAATAATATGTGATCAATGATATATTGAATAGTCGATTTCTATAAAACTTTCTGATTCAAATCAACACTTAATTTTACATTTATTAAAATTAATGAAAACATAAAAATGAAAACATTATAATGAGAACATTATAAAAACAAATAGATCCAAAAAGAAAGGGGAGACTTCTTTGTTGCTAACGAAGAAGTCTCCCCTTTCTTTTTGGATCTATTCTTTTTGGATCTATCGTTTGTGTCTGGACTTCAAGCTTTTAGAATTGATGTTTTTAGAGATCATTGTTTAACTCTGGGACCTAAGTTGAGACCATTAACTTTGTCATCAGAAAAATACTGTTCCTTAGAGATTAATCGGAGATTGTAATTTGTACATCTGCCTACAGCTTCACTGGTTTGCCTTAGCCAACAAACTGACTTAGTAAATGTATAGAACGGAAAGTTACACATTTATGCTGGTTAATAACAAAGTAAGTAAGAAAGCAAAAGAAAGAAAAAGTTGACAGTCCCTCAGCACTCAAAAACTAATCCAAAATCAAAGGCTGGGGGGATGCCAGAAATAGGAATATATTAAGACTTAACTTTTACTAATTATACTAATAAAAAATGTGTATATCACTGTAAGTGTGCAAGGAAAAAAGTGTGTTTAAAACTTAGAATAAAAACTATGTACAATATGTGCGTGTGACCATCGTTGTCCAATTCAGCTCAGGGATACTCTGATTATAACACAGCCACACAGCTCAGCTCAGACCACAAAGAGTAGTACATGGATTGCAGAGGAAAACTCACTAAAAAAGGGGATTGACCCCAACAACAATAACTCTGATCTATGCAATACAGGCACTAAGGTAAGAGCTGTTCTGAGTGGCTGAAAAAGGGGCTTATAAGTGTTGTGGTGAGGACACAGCCTCTATACAATTAACAAAAAGAGAGCATCCCAAAATTCTTATTAACTGGCCAAACACACACGAAGAATACGCCTGATGCGCATTTCGCCGCTAGCACGGCTTTGTCAAAGGCTAACTAGATCCTGGCAACAACTCCGGTCTTTAAATCATATTCAGCCAATCAGAAGTGAGTATGGAACACACCCACTATCATCAGCCTATCATTTTAGACCCGCCGTGATTGAATAACAAAGTAACAAAGTAATCAGATCCTAAAGCACATTTTACAACATCTTACCACTTTGTTTTTATAATGTTCTCATAATGTTTTCATTTTTATGTTTTCATTAATTTTAATAAATGTAAAATTAAGTGTTGATTTGAATTAGAAAGTTTTATAGAAATCGACTATTCAATATATTATTGATCACATATTATTGCAAAGCTGTAATTAATCACTGATTAATGTCAGGGTTTTTCCCTGTTGTGTTTGTCATGTGCTGCTGGCAGCCATTTTACTCACCTCTCTTCCTGATTGGTGCATTGTGGGGGATGCTGCTCACCTCCTGCACTTCCTTTTATGGCCAGACTGTTATGCATCATCCATGTGAGACAGGATGCAGTCTCAGAATTGTGATGTCATCATTTATTATTTAAAGGGCTTCTGTTCAGTATGCTTTGCCTTTGCGTTGTCTGAGACCTGTTTGTGAGAGTTCCTGTGTATTACCTGGCTGCCTGACGTCCTTCCTGGTTCCTGATCCCTGGCTTGTTCCTGACTCTGCTGTTCTCCTTGTTCCTGATTCTGGCTCGTCTGACTATTCGCTTTGGCTCCTGACTCGGCTCGTCTGACTACCAGCTCTGGGTTTGACTCCTGGCTTGTTATTTGACTTGTGGACATTTTATAATTTTTTGCTATTAATAAAGGTGTGATTATTTTTATTGTGGCCTCCTTTCGAAGGGTATTTGATGTTCCGGCTCGCTCCACCTCTGCTGCTAAACGACTCATGTCCATTCAGCAAGGTACAAGATCTGTTGCTCAGTATGCTATTGAGTTCCGTATGCTTGCCGCAGAGGTAGGTTGGAACAATGAAGCCCTTGTTGCCACCTTCTTTCATGGGCTCTCTGATGCGATTAAAGACAAAGTTGCTGCCAGAGATTTAACAGAGGATCTCGAGGCATTGGTGTCTTTTTTTATCCTAATTGACATCAGACTCAGAGAGAGGCCCTCTTTCAAGGAGCGCTTGCGGAAGCCTCCTGTTCCATTGTCTCCTACGTGTTCGTTCCCACCCATGCCTCCCTCTCCTCCCATGCATCCTGGTCCCGAGTCACCAGGTACTGCTGAGCTGATGCAGTTGGGATTCACGCATCTCTCCGCGGCGGAGAGGGCCTTTAGGAGGAGGGAGGGGCTCTGCCTCTATTGTGGGTTACAGAGCCACCTTTTGAAGTCTTGTCCTACACGGCCTGGAAACGCTCACACCTAAGGTCCTGTCGGGGGCAGACCTTGGGTGGTTTATCCTTGTCCCCGGAACCGCTTAAGGAGAAACCTTTGGTCACGGTTGTCCTTTCCTGGGTGGACGCCTCCATAGTCACTCAGGCTCTTGTTGACTCCGGTGCTGCGGGCTATTTCATTGACAGTACTTTTGTATCAAATCACTCTATTCCTGTTTTGCCTCAGTCCGTTCCGCTTGCTATTGAGGCCATTGATGGCAGGCCCCTTCAGCCTGCACTCGTTACTCACGAAACTGCTCCGTTGTCCATGGCTGTTGGCGTTCTCCATTTTGAAACCCTCCAGTTCCAGGTGATAAACTCTCCGCATTTTCCAGTTGTTCTGTGTTATCCCTGGCTCCAAAAGCACAATCCCAGTCTCGACTGGCGCAGGTCCAAAATTTTGTTGTGGTCCCCGCAATGTATTTTCACTTGTCTTCGGAAACCAGTTAAAGTCTTGTGCACTTCTTCGATATCTCAATTGCCAGAGGAGTACCAAGAGTTCGGAGATGTGTTTGACAAGTTGCGTGCCAGTACGTTGCCTCCTCACCGGTCTTACGATTGTGCCATAGACCTGCAACCCAGAGCCATTCCTCCTCAGGGCCGGGTGTACCCTCTGCCTGTTGCTATTGTGCTATGGAGGAGTATGTTGCTGATGCTCTGTCGTGGGTGATTATCCGCAAATCCTGCTCTCCTGCAGGGGCTGGCTTCTTCTTTGTGAAGATAAAGGGTGGCGAGTTAAGACCATGTATCGATTATAGGGGTCTTAATCGTCTTACCATTAACAATACTTACCCTATTCCGCTCATTACAGAACTCTTTGACCGCCTCAAGGGAGCTACGGTCTTTACTAAACTTGATTTGAGAGGAGCGTACAATCTCGTTAGGATTAAGGAGGGTCACAAATGGAAAACAGCATTTAACACCAGGAGCGGGCATTATGAGTATCTTGTAATGCCCTTTGGCCTATGTAATGCTCCTGCTGTTTTTCAGGAATTGATTAATGATGTCCTACGAGATATGTTGCAACAGTGTGTTGTGGTGTACTTAGACGACAACCTCATACACTCACCTACACTTGAGGCTCATCTTTCTGATGTTACACGGGTTCTTCAGAGACTACTTGAGAACGGCCTGTTTTGTAAACTTGAGAAATGTGAGTTCCATCAGACTCAAGTAACCTTCCTAGGTTATGTTATCTCCGTTGCAGGGTTCTCCATCGATCCTGACAAGTTATCTGCAGTTCTGCAGTGGCCTCGCCCAGTTGGTCTTCGGTCTATACAACGTTTTTTGGGGTTCGCAAATTACTATAGAAAGTGTATTAAAAACTTTCCTTCCTTGGTCAAACCTATCACAGACATGACCCGTAAAGAGAATGATCCACTCTATTGGTCACCTACTGCCATTGAGGCCTTTGATAGTCTTAAGACTGCCTTTGCTGCCGCTCCAGTTCTGGCTCATCCTAACCCTGTCCTGCCTTTTGTTCTTGAGGTCGATGCGTCTGAGACTGGAGTAGGTGCCCTCTTGTCTCAACGTCCTACGCCTGACGGTTCCTTGCATCCGTGTGGTTTCTTCTCTAAGAAATTGTCTCCAGCGGAGTGCAATTATGAAATTGGCGACAGGGAATTACTGGCCATAATTTTGGCACTCAAGGAATGGAGGCATCTTCTCGAGGGTACTAGCGTGCCAGCGCTCATTCTTACTGACCACAAGAATTTAACGTATCTATCTGAAGCAAAACGTTTGTCATCCCGACAGGCCAGATGGGCGCTATTTTTGTCTCGATTTAATTATGTGGTCTCCTACCTGCCTGGTAGTAAGAATGTTAGGGCTGATGCCCTCTCTCGACAATTTTCACCTCTGTCCAAGGAGGAGTCTGTACCTACTCCTGTTATACCTCCTGACCATATTTTGGCTACCATACGTACTAATTTGACTTCTCCCTTGGGGGAGGAGATCCTGGCTGCACAAACCAATGCACCGCCTGAGAAACCTAGTGGTAAGTGTTTTGTTCCTGAGAATCTTCGAACTAAACTTTTGCACACTTACCACTATCCTAAAGCCGCAGGTCACCCAGGCAAGAACCAAATGATTTGGTCTGTCACTCGACAATTCTGGTGGCCAGGTCTTCGTTCTGATGTTGCTGTGTATGTTTCGCAGTTTGTGCACAGAATAAGACTCCTCAATGTCTTCCTGTGGGTCTTCTTCAACCTATTGCTAATGGTGAGCGTCCTTGGACACATCTTTCCATGGACTTCATTGTCGAGCTCCCTTTTTCCAATGGCAATACTGTTATCCTTATGGTGGTTGACCGTTTTTCTAAAATGTCACATTACATTCCCTTGATGAAGCTGCTTACCGCTCAGGAGCTTGCTTCAATTTTTGCCCGGGAGGTCTTCCATTTACATGGGTTACCCAAGGAGATAGTGTCGGACCGGGGTAGCCAGTTTGTCTCCAGATTTTGGCGTTCCTTTTGTGCTCAAATGGGGATCCAGCTTTCCTTCTCCTCAGCATATCACCCTCAATCCAATGGGGCTGCGGAACGGTCTAATCAAGCTCTGGAATAGTTCCTCCATTGCTATGTCTCAGATCACCACAATAATCGGTCTGAACTGTTACCTTGGGCAGAGTTTGCTCGTAATAGTGCTATTAATGCTTCCTCCAAGTTATCCCCGTTCATGGCGAATTATGGGTTTCAACCATCCTTGTTGCCCAATTCATTCATGTCTCAGGGTATTCCGGCTTTGGAAGAGCATCTCCGGCAACTCCGTTCCACGTGGGTGCAGATTCAGGATTGCCTTCATCGTTCTATGCAGCGCCAAAAGTTCCAGGGTGATCGTATGCATCTGCCCGCACCTTCCTACCAGGTTGGTGAGAGAGTTTGGCTGTCCTCCCGCAACTTGAGCCTTCATGTGCCTTCCAATAAATTGGCTCCCCGTTATGTTGATCCTTTTCGAATACCCTGACGGGTTAATCCTGTGGCCTACGCTCTTGACCTTCCTCCTGCTATGCGCATCTCCAATGTTTTTCATGTCTTCCTCTTGAAACCATTGGTTTGTAATCGGTTTACCACTGTGTTGCCTCGTCCCCGTCCTATCTTTGTTGACAACCATGAGGAGTATGAGGTCAGCAGCATTATTGACTCTCGTATGTCCAGTGGGCATGTACAGTATTTGGTTCACTGGAGGGGCTACGGTCCGGAGGAGCGTTCTTGGGTTCCCTCCTCTGATGTTCATGCTCCCGCCCTCCTCCATGCCTTCCATGCCCGTTTCCCCAATAAGCCTTTTGTCCTCCCGTGGGGGAGGGGTCGTTGAGGGGAGGGTACTGTCAGGGTTTTTCCCTGTTGTGTTTGCCATGTGCTGCTGGCAGCCATTTTACTCACCTCTCTTCCTGACTTGGTGCATTGTGGGGGATGCTGCTCACTTCCTGCACTTCCTTTTATGGCCAGACTGTTGTGCATCATCCATGTGAGACAGGATGCAGTCTCAGAATTGTGATGTCATAATTTATTATTTAAAGGGCCTCTGTTCAGTATGCTTTGCCTTTGCGTTGTCTGAGACCTGTTTGTGAGAGTTCCTGTGTATTACCTGGCTGCCTGACGTCCTTCCTGGTTCCTGATCCCTGGCTTGTTCCTGACTCTGCTGTTCTCCTTGTTCCTGATTCTGGCTCGTCTGACTATTCACTTTGGCTCCTGACTCGGCTCGTCTGACTACCAGCTCTGGTTTTGACTCCTGGCTTGTTATTTGACTTGTGGACATTTTATAATTTTTTGCTATTAATAAAGGTGTGATTATTTTTGCACTTCTTGTCTCAGTCTGATTCCTGGCACCCTGACACTGAATTTTAAGTCACGTTTATCACTTAAATATTGTCACGTTTATCACCATAATACTGTCACTTGAAAAGTCTTCACTGGAATATTAGAGAGCTGTTTAGGGGGATCAGGGAGGTTAGGGGGGGGGGGTCCTACACTGCAGAAAACATCAAAATAAAATAAAACATATTTTAGAAAACAAAAGCCTTATATTTTCATACTGTCAGACCGTCTGCCAGTACTTAAAATGGGGGTGACCAGTGGGGGTTGTGGGAGGGAAGAGAGCTCTTTGGGAGGGATCAGGTAGGGATCAAGGGGTGGGAAGTGTCAGGTGGGAGGGTAATCTCTACACTAAAGCTAAAATTAACCTTTTACGATACATAATTAACTACTTCACTGCCAGGAATAATAGAAGTGTGGTGCGCAGCTGCAGTTAGACCCCAAAAAGCAATAGTAAAGCCATATATGTCTGCTATTTCTGAACAAAAGGGATCCCAAAGAAACTTTTACAACCATTTATGCCATGATTGCACAAGCAGTATGTAAATAATTTCAGTGAGAAACCCAAACTTTGTGAAAAAATTTACATTTTTTTTAATTTGATCACATTTGGTGGTGAAACGGTAACATGAAATAAATCAAAATGGGCCTAGATCAATACCTTGGGTTGTCTACGTAAAAAATATATATCGTTTTGACAGGTAAATAAAAAAAAACAAGGCTTTATTTCTGTTTAAATGGAGTGATTGCAAAATATACTGCATATACTAAAAATTCTCTGGTATTTTGGACAAGTTTTCTCTGAAAATCCCGGTAGTAAAGGGGTTAATTTCCTTTTTCTTGCAATTATGATAGTAATATACTACTAAATGCAGTACAATAGATGGGGAGTTGAACTGCTTAAATGCCAAAAAAAAAAGCAGGAAAAATTGTGTCTTTTGATGAGTAATCTACATTAATAAGCACATTACCCAGTGGAAGAAAGTCTCAATTTTTCATAGCTTACATATTCCAGTTATCTCATTGCTTTGTATTATAACTACTTTAAGTTGACTTGGAGCCAATATCTCAAGATTATATGGCTCTACCTAGGTTGTCAAGGATGTTGGCCAGAGATTATTTTCTAGGCCTCTAGCAGTCCTCAGCGGGATGGTCTACTGCAATGCCTGAGAGTTATCTCAGTGTAAAATGGAATATTTATTAATGGGAAATAACAACCAATGTCCTGGTATACATAGTAGTGACTTTTTAGAACTTAGGGAACCCCAAGAACTAGAAGAACTAGTCTTACTCTATTAATAAACAAAGAGTTTGTGATCATTCCTTGCATTTAATGAATGTTTATGCAGCATGCTTTAGAAGCACTCGTTATACACTCTGCATTGCTCTACCTTCATTAAAAAATGGTGAGGTTGGCCAGTTCTCTAAAGGATGGTTTCTAAGTAAGATAGTGTGTCATGTTTGTATCTGTTGTTCATGTGTCTTACTTTTTTTGGACTCAGTAACTTTTATGGATAAGAGTACTTATTCCAACGTGCATCGTTCTTTCATACAATATTACACTATTCTAGGGAGATATTTGATACAACAGTACTATTTTAATCTCATTACCCTCTTGCTATCTTTATTTAAAAAGCAGGAATGTAAATCTTAGAAGCCAGCCCATTTTTGGTTTAGCACCCTGGATAGTGCTTGCTTACTGGTAGCTACATTTAGCAAACCAATAATCAAGCATTACCCAGGTTCTAAACCAAAACTGGGCCGGCTCCTAAGCTTTAAATTCCTGCTTTTTAAATACAGATAGCAAGAAAAGTTGATAATAGGAGTAAATTAGAAAGTTGCTTAAAATTACATGCTCTATAGGAATCATGAAAGAAAAATTGGGTTTAGCATCCCTTTAAACAATGGGATAGATTACAAGTGGAGCGCAAAAATATTAACTCTATTGTGTGCTAACATCACTCATGTTAAATTTTTTTATTTTTTTTATTTTTGTGCTCATATTACAAGTTGAAAGTAATTTATTAGCACTCAAGGAAGAGTCTACGGGGTAGATTTATGAAGCAGCAGATGCTGCTTCCGATCCACTCCGCTTCAGTTCCTCCTGAAGCGTAAGTTAAGAAGCAGCGGTCCTAAGACCACTGCTCCTTAACTCGTCCGCCACCTCTGAGGTGGTGGACAGCCATCAGCCTGAGAGAATACGATTGGGTTGATTGACACCCCCTGCTAGCGGCCAAATGGACGCCAATCTGCAAGGGGCGGTATTGCACCAGCAGTTCACAAGAACTGCTGTGCAATGATAAATGCCGATAGCATTTATAGATGTGCGGCGGACATGATTCGCTATAGCGGATCATGTCTGTCAGCACCATGATAAATTTACCCCTATGGCTCACTAACATCTGGATGTGGAACGTGAGAGTGCACTAAATCCCTCACAATATATATTTTTTGGGGGTGCGCTGAAAACTTCATGTCAGCTATTGCTCTGGTGCTAAATTAAAGAGACAGTCTACTTGAACATTTTTTTATTGTTTTAAAAGATAGATAATCCCTTTAATACACATTCACCAGTTTTGCATAACCTACACTGTTATATTAATACACTTTTTACCTCTGTGATTACCTTGTATCTAAGCCTCTTCAGACTGCCCCCTTATCTCAGTTATTTTGATAAACTTGCATTTTAGCCAATCAGCACTGTCTAACTATGAGAAACTGTCAAAATGCATTGCGATAAGAGGCGGCCTTTAACAGTTTAGAAATCAGTTTGAGCCTACCTAGGTTTAGCTTTGCACCAAGAGTGCAAAGTAAATTCAAAAGTTGTTTAAAATTGCATGCCCTATGTGAATCATGAAAGCTTAATTTTGACTGGACTGTACCTTTAAAATCCTATGTTTTTCACTTAGAAGAAATTATTCTTTTATTTTTCAATATATATTTCTATTTATATACTTGTAAATAGTTTTGTAAAATATATATCTATTCCTAAATCTATATGAATATATACAGTATATATATATTTACAGCATATATATATTTATATATCATTTAAAAATAGAAAGAACATTTGTTTCTAAGTGAAGAACATCGAAATGTGAATTATTTCTATTTAAAACCTTAAACCATATTAAAATTGTATAAAAATGCTATTGCATATTTCAAAGTATTTGACTGGGAAGGTTATACATATAAACACATAAATACACATGTATACACATACATTTTATACACATATTTATAAAATATATATAAAACCACAAACACCAAAAATATATTTGTAAGTTTGTTATGCATATACAACCCCAATTACGAAAAAGTTGGGACAGTATGGAAAATGCAAAAAAACAAAAACAAAATGCTTCACATTATTTGATGTTTTGCTTTGTGAATTTAATGTATTTTTGAAAATGTACACCCATTTCAAATCTGATGACTGGAACACAGTCCAAAAAGTTTGAACAGTCAACTGCATCACTTTTTCTTTTAATAATACTTATTAAGCTTTGGGCACTAAAGACACCAGTTGGTTAAGTTTAGCAAGCAAAATTTCCCCCCATTCATCCCTTATGCATGTTTTCAGCTGCGCAACTGTACAAGGCCTTGTTTGCCTTATTTTGTGCTTCATAATGCGCAACACATTCTTAATCAGGAGACAGGTCAGGACTGCAGACAGGCCATGCTAGCACCTGCACTCTCTGCTTACGCAACCATGCACTTGTAATCTGGGCAGAATGTGGTTTGGCGTTGTACTGCTGGAAAATGCAGAGACGTCCCTGGAAAAGATGATGGCAGCATATGTTGATCCAAAATGTATTCACATCTTTCTGGATTAATGGTGCCCTCACAGATGTACAAGTTACCCATGCCATGGGCACTGACACCCCCCCCATACCGTGACAGATGCTGGCTTTTGGACCTGACGCTGATAACAGCTTGGATGGTCCTTTTCCTCCTTGATCAGCTTTTTTTTCCAAAAACTATTTGAAATGTTGACTCGTCGGACCACAAAACACGATTCCACTGTGCTACTGTCCATCTCAGATGAGACTGAACCCAGAGAAGTCAGCAACGCTTCTGGACAGTGTTGATGTATGGCTTCTGCTTTGCATAGTTAAGCCTTAACTTGCATTTGTGGATGCAGTGGCAAATGGTGTTGACTGACAAAGGTTTACCAAAGTATTCCCGAGCCCACGTCAGGCTATACATTACAGAGTCATGATGGTTTTTTTAGACAGTGACGTCTAAGCTATTGAAGATCATGCGCATTCAGAAGTGGGGTTTTTTCGGCTTTGCCTTTTATGCACTGAGATTTGACAAGTTTCCTTGAATCTTTAAATTATATTGTGCACTGTAGAAGGTGAAATGCCCAAAATCCTGCCAGTTTGTCTTTGTGGAATGTTGTTCTCAAAGTGTTGGATTATTCGCTTATGCAGATTGGCGAGCCTCAACTCCTTGCTCTTGAAGGACTAGGCCTTTTTTGAAGTTTTGAAATGAGTGTATATTTTCAAAATACATAACATTTACAAAGTAAAACATCAAATAACGTGTTAATGTGTTTTTAAATATAGTACAAGGTGAATTAAATTTTTCAATGACTTTTTGTTTTTCTGCATTTTCCATACTGTCTCAACTTTTTTCTTTTTAGGGATTGGGGTTGTATATATGAAGAGAGACACTCAATACTATATATACCTGAGACTTTTACTTGAGCATTATCATTTTCACTTTGTACTTGTAATATGAACACAAGATTAATGTTGATATAACTTGAGCAGTATGTAACAAACAGCAAACCGCTTTCCTTTTGAGCATATGTCTTCTCAGTGTCTGATAGAGTGTTGTTGTTTTGAATTTAACAAACTGGGATAAATGGCTGAGTGGCTCAGCTCACCACAAGTCCTTACTGATGCACTGAACATTAACACAGTGTTTCAACAGAGGCCTGGGATAAGAGAGCAATAAGACTAATCTTAGTAGCTGAACCATCTTAAGTACATCAATCAGCTCCTACACAACAAACAACAATTTGGTACTAGAAAGTAACTGTAAGTTTGTAAATTCAAATATTAAAGAAGGTCATACCTTTGCATGAGTTTAGTCTCGCTATCCGACAAATATAAGCTTGCATTAGATACTTAAATGCAGTTCTCCTGATAGCAGAGGAATCCAGGGTAAAGGTGTATTAAGTCAGACAGTCTGGGTCTAGGCCTCAAAGGGAAAAGTAGCACAAAATCATTTAACAAATGCAGTGTCCACAAACAAGCCAAAGTCGAATACCAAGTCAGACACAAACAAGGGGTTAAAACAAAAGTGTAGTCAGAGGAAGCAGAAAGTCAAATCAGTATGTCCAATAAGAAATTACCAGAGTAAGAGGTTCAGAAACTCAATACACAAGCAACCACATGCTACAAACACAGAGCTAATATACACTTTTGCAACTAAGTTCTTATTGATCTACTAGGTCTCCTTAGAGGCACAGTATGCCTATATGCAGCAGATACAGAAATCACTCTTTTAGAAATACACTTTTCATTACACAGTGTTAGCGTTCAACAGCACTAATATTTTTGTCCTCCACTTGTAATCTAGGCTATTGTTTTCTCTTTTCTTGTGGTTTTGGCTGTTGTTTCTGAAAAAAAAACTATAAACAGGCCTCTTTCTCCTTTGTTCTTTCCAAAGAAAAATAGAATAGTCTGTAACATTACAAAATTAAATGAACTGTGGGTCTATTTACTCCATTAACTACTAAAACTACTATACCTATGTCCTCAGTAATATCATGCCTATAAATAAACAGTACATTAAAATTCAGTTTTCTTCGTAGATAGTGGATTGTTTTAAATATGAAATAAATTGAAGCAATACAATCACTTTCTTATAAGTACATATTAGTATATTAGCAATCAAACATAACTATCAAAAACTACTGTAAGATCCAACGTCATTGCACCTGCTGCATGGCCAACATCCTTGTATTATCAATCATGTTTATTCCTAAATATTCAAGCCCCACAAAGCCTTGTTTTCAAGGACTCCTTTTCTTTATTGGTTTCATTTAGTTTCATAATAATATTTCATATAAGTCCAGTAATACATTACTTTTGGTAGGCTCACTACTTACAAACCTCTCACATGAATATTTATTATTTTACCTTACTGTATATTAACATTTAGATCTCTCTGTGTTATGTTCTATCCTTCATTTGGTGCCTCGTGTGTCAGTATCTGAATTTGAATTCCACACATACCTGGAGTCAACATAAGAACATGAGAGCACATTATCTTTCTACCCTGGAATTTTCCACATTTATTTGGAATGTTGGTTGTGAAATTGGGTTGGCCAGTATGTGGGAGCTACTACTTTAGATGTGTATTTCTTAACTTTATAATGTTATGTTTCAGTCTTTTTATGAAATACAGATCACTTCTCATCCTCATATACCAGAAAATAAATAAAACACAAAGATAAATGTAGGCATTATTGGTCAAATGTGGAAGTGAAAACCATCAACATTATGGTTGCCCTAGAAGCCAATTGTTTGTCCTCATTCCCTAAATGTACTGTTTATATTTATATTGTATTTATATTGTTATATTTTCTTCACAGTTATTTACTTTCACAGTCAATCTTTTTACATTAGATTATAGTAATTATGTGATATATTTTATCATGCTAAAATATTCCAAGGTAAAAACATGAACATCTCAATGTATTGCTAAACTTGTAAAACTTTAAACAGGCAACTGTGTTTGTTGTATGTACCATAGTTCAGCTTGGGACCTTGATATATTTGTTTTTATATCACTTTAGAGGTTTATGATTAGCTGTTGATATAAACAATAACAACTGCTGTTTGAATGATCACCAACCTCCTAAAAATTAGAATTAAAATTAAATGTCCCTCTCACAGCTTTCACTAACTCTAACCAGCACTATGCCCAACCATGACCACCCTTCATCCATCCCTGCCCACTGAATGCCTGTGACTCCACCCCTGTTGTTCATGGACCCAATCACATAACAGCTACAAGTGTTTAACAATTATCCAGGCCTTGCATTTCCAGAAGGCATTTGGCAAATTTGAGAAGGTATGTGAGAGGAATCAAACAATGCCATCCAATGTTTTTACATGGGGGATTCTCTAGGACTGGAATGGAGGTCATTAAATGGTATTTCTCCTATGGTAATTCCCAGCCACAACTTTTTTTAAACTGCTTCACAAAAAAAGAAAAAGAAACTTACATTATTTAATATTCAAATTGCCCCCCAAAGACAGTACTTAATGCTAAATGTGGTAGTCCCATAATAACCAACCACAGACCATATGCCATATAAATATGCAATGAATAACATTTTATCTTTTGAACTTATATACTGGACAACATCTGTACATTATTGCAACCAAAGCTAAAATATGGAAGGTCATTCCATGTTAAAAGCAGTTCTTCAAATGCTTTTATTGTAACTTTTGGAAACAGCAATAGAATTTATGATTAGAAAAATAAGCACATTCCATAAGGGAGAATATGAAACATGTTGTGGCAACAGATAAATCTGCTTAACAATTCATCTTGGTAAATGTTGTTTTCGTCCAAACCATAATTCATCCCAATCCAAATTATTGTTATGTTTTAACTAATTTGTCCGAGTTTGATTTAAAATTACCTTATTATATCTATCTATATTGATTTTAAAGGCATTGGACCTAATAAACAGGACACAACCAGTGATTGGTGGCTACATATGACTGGTGTTCCTGATTGACTAAACAGTGGTTTCCTGCATGGGAGCTGCTATGATTGCAGCAGCCAAAAAATACTTAACTTTGTTGTTTAACCCCTTTACAGAGGTTTAACACATAGCACTTGAATACAAGTGTAGCACAATCAATTGAGCAGGGTGCGTTATTCTTTGTGTGAACTTGCGCAAAAAATAGCACATAATCTGGTACAATAAGTGGAAGATAAGATATTACAAAATTCTGCACTTTTGCTGCCCAATAGATCTTCATTATGTGAGGGTTTTAGCACAACCGCGCTTTCCAGCATCCATATGTCAGCGCACCCTAGTCTTTCACTTGAGTGATACTTTTCATTTGTAATTTGATTTAACTTGAGCGATATTAGCACATAGAAATAATAATATTTGTGTGCTTCCCTTGTAATCTAGCCCATGGTATGCTAAATCTAATAATACAAAGATTGCACACAAATTAAAGCATACCCATTTTGCCATTTTGATTATTTGCCATAAAATGATTCCATAGAATGTTAAGTTTTATTATAGAACTATACAGGGAGATAATATTAGGAAGATGAATAACAAATTACAGTATATGTTCATGACTACTCTTTCTATTTAGAAGTTGGTCACTCATATTTTCTGGAAAAAAACTCACTGTGTTTAATCATCTAGAGGGCCCTGGTAAGGATGACTATTAAAAAAAAAAAAACATTTTACCATAACAACATAAAATTCCAATTCACTTGATCAAACAGCAGAAATAAATAAAAATGGCTAGGAGCACTATCTGACATATCCATAGAAAGATAAAATGCTGCATTATATTAATGGTGTTAGTATTACAGAGCATTTAGAAAACTTAATAAAATCCTGAATATCCTTCAGAGTTATTATGAAAACATTTAAATTAAAAGTATGGGTTTAGGTAGTTGTAGGGTGACGTTAGGTTTTGGTTACAATTAACATCTTGACTGCCCAAATGACCTGTAAGGCTCATTTGGGATGCATTTTAGAATTCCATGGCAGCCAAGGAGTTAACTATGCTGCCCAGTTTGACATATAGATTGGAGTCATTTTGTCACAGGCTTTCTAAATATAGATCTCTTTTAATTATGTTATTTCAATAGTAATTCCCCTGTTTGATCCTCACACATTAAATCATTTTACCTACCACTTCAGCTTTGCTTCTCAAATGCCATTTAATGGAGAGCAAAACCCAACTCCATCAGAGCCTACAGATATCTGGGGACTGAGCAGATTAAGAGCGGATACAAATCTGCAAAAAGTAACAGTGATTTGCAATGGGGTACATTATAATTATAGTTATAAACATAAGAACTGCATTTAACAAATAGTAATGTTCCAAAGTTTAGCTTTGGCTGCAATAATGTCCATCTTTTGTCCAGCATGCAACTTCACAAGATAAAAGATTAAATATTGTACCTTCAGATGGTGCATGTCTGTGGTTATTATGTGGGTACCTCGTTTAGCATAAAGCACTGTGTTTTCAGTAACCCTTTGAATATGAAATAATGAACTTTTCAATTTTGTGAAGTTGTTTGAAAGAGTTAGAATGCTCCAACCGCCCATTATGTTTGAATATAGATTTTCTCACTTAACCTTTAACATCAACTGTGGGCAATTAATTATATCATATCATTTTGATTCATGTTATAATTTACAGTGGGGGTTTTTAACACGTGAACTTATCATGTGTGCAGACTTTAACCCCACAGAAAACCTATATAAAAGCCAAGAAAAGCCACTTGGAACAAATATGAGTTTTAAGGAGATGTAAAAATAAAAACACCCTTTGAAAATGCTCTTGATAAAAAAATTCAATGGACTACAATACCTTTATCTTATAATAAATAGGTTATTGTGGGGTTTTCTAAACTAAACAAGATTGCTTTCAATGTGAAAAAAAACCCTGAAGGAGAACAAATAGCACAGTAATTCTTAAAGGCTGCAAAGGGCTGCAAATGAGTCATGGATCATCCCCAAAGCCTCTCATTCCCAAAATATTATGATATTTTGGGAATGAGAGGCTTTGGGGATAATCCAGGGGGATGGGGTTGTGAACTCCAAGAGCAGTGGAGGGGGGTTGGGAAATTCAAGGGCATAAGAGGTCCCTTAGGTGAGTGGTAGTGGCTTTCAGTCTGGTTACAAGCATTTATGAAAATGACTGCATGTGTTTAGAGGTAGATTTATGATTTTTTTTTACTATAGAAAATGGGATATTAAAAGGGTCATGATGGGATAGCTCTCTGCTCTGATTTAATGTGTCCAATTACTTTAAACAACATGAATGGTGCAGTAATATGTCAACCAAAAGTTGGGGTGTGATCTTTAAGACTGAATGATTCATACTCTTTGCACCAATAACCTATCACAAAACTCTATAGCGATATAAAAATATGATCAAGGTCCCAAAGTCATTTTCATTATAATGCATATAGCACAGTCATCTATTTAAAGATTTAGATGTTTAAGGATAAGCTAAATGTTCAATGTATTTCTTTGGGATATGTCGGCAAGACAAAATATAAGCCATGAAATGGATATAAAGAAAACCATATAATTACCACAATCTAACATAAGCAGTGTGACTCGAAGACACTGCTGAAAAAGTAAAGAATTGTGGAGCAAATAAAGTGTAGTCTTTTGAAAGGATTATAATTGTCTGGAAAATTGCTAGTTTTGTCTAAGCATATTGTTGCCTTAATTACTGGATTCATTGTGATTGCTTTAATAAGTATGTAATTGTGAACGTTGGGAGAAATTTACCAAACATTTGTGTTATCCTACTGATACCATAAAATGTTTTTAATTGTGGAGCTGAGATATAACTCCATTGAACTTTCAACATTCTACTTTTTATCTGCAGCATTTAAATATATATATATTTAAAAATACTATTTTGTGTGAATAACAAGTGATCTGGCATTTACAAAAGCATACTTTGATCATAGATATGGATTGGCAAATATTTTTTTACATTAATTAAAATAACAAGTGTTTACTATATTTACAAACAAATTTGAAATGTTTGCCCAACATGTATTATTATTTTTTTCCCAAACAATTATTAATTTCCCCTTTATAAAATGTAGTGTTTCAGTATTAATGTTAATATTTTAATAATAACATTCAAAGGCTGATTCTCATAGACTTCAATATAAGTCTATGGGAATAAACTTTCAAACATTATAGCCTAGATTACAAGTGGACTGCAAAAATATTCGTGCTATTTAGCGCTAACTGTGCTCAAGTTAAATCAATAGTGCTCCTATAATATATATATATATAAATATATATATAAAGTAAGACTTGCGGTTAATCCTAGGATTACAAGGGTAAAACGGACATTATCCAAGCGGCAGTGGGTAAAGTCTGATGTACTGTAATTCCCCCATCTACACTATTTTTTTTGCCTCTGTTTGGGGGGTTGAAGGGAGGCGCCCCTGTGATCCTTGGAGAATGAATATCTGACTTTCCCCATAACATATATATACAGGTGAAACTCGAAAAATTAGAATATCGTGAAAAAGTTCATTTATTTCACTAATGCAACTTAAAAGGCGAAACTAATATATGAGATAGACTCATTACATGCAAAGCAATATAGTTCAAGCTGTGATTTGTCATAATTGTGATGATTATGGCTTACAGCTCATGAAAACCCCAAATCCACAATCTCAGAAAATTATAATATTGTGAAAAGGTGCAATATTCTAGGCTCAAAGTGTCCCACTCTAATCAGCTAATTAAGCCATAACACCTGCAAAGGGTTCCTGAGCCTTTAAATGGTCTCTCAGTCTGGTTCAGTAGGAATCACAATCATGGGAAAGACTGCTGACCTGACAGTTGTGCAGAAAACCATCATTGACACCCTCCATAAGGAGGAAAAGCCTCAAAAGGTAATTGCAAAAGAAGTTGGATGTTCCCAAAGTGCTGTATCAAAGCACATTAATAGAAAGTTATGTGGAAGGGAAATGTGTGGAAGAAAAGGGTGCACAAGCAGCAGGGATGACCGCAGCCTGGAGAGAATTGTCAAGAAAAGGCCATTCAAAAGTATTGGGGACTTTCACAAGAGACACCACACACAGACGGATCCTGGACATGGGCTTCAAATGTCATATTCCTCTTGTCAAGCCACTCCTGAACAACAAACAATGTCAGAAGCATCTTACCTGGGCTAAAGAAAAACAGACCTGGTCTGTTGCTCAGTGGTCTAAAGTCCTCTTTCTGATTAGCAAATTTTGCATCTTATTTGGAAACCAAGGACCCAGAGTATGGAGGAAGAATGGAGAGGCACACACTGCAAGATGCTTGAAGTCCAGTGTAAAGTTTCCACAGTCTGTGTTGATTTGGAGAGCCATGCCATCTGCTGGTTTTGGTCCACTGTGCTTCATTAAGTCCAGGGTCAATGCCGCCGTCTACCAGGAGATTTTGGAGCACTTCATGCTTCCTTCCGCAGACAAGCTCTATGGGGATGCTGACTTCATTTTCCAGCAGTACTTTGCACCTGCCCACACTGCCAAAAGCACCAAAACCTGGTTCAATAACCGTGGAATTACTGTGCTTGATTGGCCAGCAAACTCACCTGACCTGAACCAAATAGAGAATCTATGGGGCATTGCCAAGAGAAAGATGAGAGACATGAGACCGAACAATGAAGAAGAGCTGAAGGCCGCTATTGAAGCATTCTGGTCTTCCATGACACCTCAGCAGTTCCACAGGCTGATAGCTTCCATGCCACGCCACATTGAGGCAGTAATTGCTGCAAAAGGGGCCCAAACCAAGTACTGAGTACATACAGTATGCATGCTTATACTTTTCAGAGGTTCGATATTGTTCTGCAGGTATGTACAATCCTTGTTTTATTGATTGCATGTAATATTCTAATTTTCTGAGATTGTGGATTTGGGGTTTTCATGAGCTGTAAGCCATAATCATCACAATTATGACAAAACACGGCTTGAACTATCTTGCTTTGCATGTAATGAGTCTATCTCATATATTAGGTTTCACCTTTTAAGTTGCATTAGTGAAATAAATTAACTTTTGCACGATATTCTAATTTTTAGAGTTTCACCTGTATATATATGATACTCCTGTAATTTGTAATTAAACTCACCTGTATCAATTAACAGGTGCTGACAATATAGAAATCAAAGTGAAAAAGGGGAGTGGGGTAAGTGCGCTGAAAAAGCTAAAGGTATCAGAACAAGGTATATTTTTCTTTGAGGGTCATTAATATTACCTTAATTTTTTTATATGTGATCTCCGAAATTTATATTAAAATAGTAAATGGAAATTAATTAATAAAACTTCATTTTTTAATGAAATAAAACAAATGTTGATAAAGGTGTTGTTCTTTAGGAGTGGATTTAAACTTGTGTAAGTGATATAAAAAAGTAACTAAAATTGTTGCTAACGAGGTGATGTGAAAAGTAACTAAAATTGTTGCTAATAAGGTGATGTGAAAAATTGTGTCATTAACAGTGTTGGAATTTATTATATTTGAAAATATCCTATATATAGGATAATACGGTACTTAAAGACTAGGTAGTAGAAAGTGTAGTAACAATAGCAATATTTGAGATTATATATTTATTGGTCCAGACTGAAAATTAGCAGGATCCAAGGGACCTAACAGATAGCCCTTATATAGTAAATGCACACAGATGTAAAGAATCTTACAGGTTTATTTTCGATTAAAAAAATGTGAGTCAGTTGAAATTACACCCTGCACCTAGTGCCAATGCACGCAGGGATAATTTAGAGTCTAAATTATCCCTGCGTGCATTGGCACTAGGTGCAGGGTGTAATTTAAACTGACTCACAAAGAATTTATTTCCCAAATCCTATCTGGATAAAACATACACTCCAGCTGAGAATTTCTTCTTCCTTTTTGACAACCGGAAGATTTACCGGTGACGTCAGACGCCAAGATCCATGCGGCGCACTGACTCGGCTGAAAGATAGCCGGCGGACACAGGCTCCAGAAGCTCTTCCAGGACTCAAAGAAAGTAAGCTTTAAAATTTGTCTTAACCACATCTGAAGGGAGAGTACAATCACCCCTAGAAAATATACCTCTGTGTGCTATCACAATCTATTACGGAACTTGCATAGAGACTTTGCATTATCCACATATAATTTTAAGGCGATACAAAAAAACTCAGTCTGGATAAACGAATCTATCACACTAAAAGTTATTACGAGAGTTAACCACACAAGATTCTACTGTGCTTATATGATATATAGTTTTTGACTATTCGCTGTTCATCACATAGATTGTTTTATAGAAGTTTTTTTAGATTTTTATGGTTTTAGAGAAATTTTAGGCTGTGCAATTGGGGAGACGTCCCCTATCTAATTGTTATATTGTAATATTTTTAATCGAAAATAAACCTGTAAGATTCTTTACATCTGTGTGCATTTACTATATAAGGGCTATCTGTTAGGTCCCTTGGATCCTGCTAATTTTCAGTCTGGACCAATAAATATATAATCTCAAATATTGCTATTGTTACTACACTTTCTACTACCTAGTCTTTAAGTACCGTATTATCCTATATATAGGATATTTTCAAATATAATAAATTCCAACACTGTTAATGACACAATTTTTCACATCACCTTATTAGCAACAATTTTAGTTACTTTTCACATCACCTCGTTAGCAACAATTTTAGTTACTTTTTTATATCACTTACACAAGTTTAAATCCACTCCTAAAGAACAACACCTTTATCAACATTTGTTTTATTTCATTAAAAAATGAAGTTTTATTAATTAATTTCCATTTACTATTTTAATATAAATTTCGGAGATCACATATAAAAAAATTAAGGTAATATTAATGACCCTCAAAGAAAAATATACCTTGTTCTGATACCTTTAGCTTTTTCAGCGCACTTACCCCACTCCCCTTTTTCACTTAAATTATACTGAGGAGAACGAAGGATCTTCTCATTCTGTAAGTGTGTGGTATCTCCTTTTGTACCAGCGCTCTACTGTCACCCCACTGAATATAGAAATCACACTGGCAGCAGTAAAAATTGTGAAAATGGACTCAACCTTTCTGTTGTGTGTCTCTAAGAACAGGAGAAGTGGACCGAGCGCTACACCCAGGGCCTTAAGCTTACTAACTATATAGCCTCCTAGTAGGCTAACAATATAAAAGTTAAAATAGGGAGAGAGTAAGGGCTAAAAAGCTTAAAAGGCTAGTAAAAAGTACATTTTAATACATATAAAAATTTACAAATGGCAATCAGACGCATGGATCCATGTCTGACCTAACAAAAAATATATAATAAAAATATTATATATTTTTTGTTAGGTCAGACATGGATCCATGCGTCTGATTGCCATTTGTAAATTTTTATATGTATTAAAATTTACTTTTTACTAGCCTTTTAAGCTTTTTAGCGCTTACTCTCTCCCTATTTTAACTGTTGTGTGTCTCTGTGTGCCTGGAGAAGAGAAAGAGCAGCAAAGAATTGCCTGAGGATTTGAGAACATTAATTTTGGAAAAGCATGGAAATCTCAAGTCCATCTCCAGAGATCTTAATGTTCCTGTGTACACTGCGTGCAACATTGTCGAGAAGTTTACAGCCCATGGCACTGTAACTAATATCCCTGGATGTGGATGAAAGAGAAAATTTGATCAAAGATTGCAACAAAGGATTATTTGAATGGTGGGTAAAGAACCTCGATCAACTTCCAGACAAATTCAAACTGACCTTCAGGCACAGAGTACAAATGTGTCAGCTCGCACTATAACATAAAAAAGCCAGATTGGAGTTTGCCAAAAGTTACCTGAGGAAGCCAAAATCCTTTTTGGGAGAATGAGCTGTGGACAGACAAAACTAAATTATAGCTTTTTGGTAAAGCCCATCATTCTACTGTTTAAAAAAAAAAAGAAATGAGGCTTTGAAAGAAAAGAATACAGTCCCTACAGTCAAACATGGTGGACGTTCACTGATGTTTTGGGGTTGCTTCAGGCACTGGATATCTTGACTGTGTGCATGGCAATATGAAATCTGAAGACTACAAAATAATTCTGTGGTGCAATGTAGGGCCCAGTGTCAGAAAATTGGGTCTCCGTCAGAGGTCATGTCATGGGTCTTACAGAAGGACAATGACCCAAAGCACACGTCAAAAAGCACCCCCAAATAGTTAAAGCAAAGCACTGGAGAGTACTGAACTGGCCAGCAATGAGTCCAGATTTTAAACCCATAGAGCACCTGTGGAGAGATCTCAAAACAGCAGTTGGGAAAAGGAGACCTTCCAATCTGAGAGACCTGGAGCAGTTGGTGAAAGAAGAGTGGTCCAAAATTCCAGTAGAGAGGTGTAAGAAACTCATTGATGGTTACAGGAAGAGCGATTGATTTCAGTAATTTTGTTTCAAGGGGTGTGCTACCAAATATTTAATTGACGGTGCCAATACTTTTGTCCAGTCCATTTTTTAAGTTTTGCGTGGAATGGGTCAGATATGGCTTTTTTTTCCCTCCACTTTTTTGTGTCAAAACAATACAAACAAAAGAAATAAACATGAGAATGCCTAAACATTTGTAATTGCAACAATTTTCTTGGCAAAGTGGGGCATTATCTGACAGAAATGCAGGGGTGCCAATATTTTTGGCCATGTATATGTATTGTAACAGGAAACACTCCAAACCAGTCTTCTTGGGCACAAATGCAGCACAGGACAGTCCATTTAGTTTCAAGTGTTTCATGGAAACAGAACAGCAAAATATTCAGGAGGGAAAATTCATCCTCTGCAGCACATCACAGTACTTCACAGCATTTTACAGCATTTCACAGCACTATGTAGAATAAAGTCCTGTTTAAAAATTATTCACAGCAACAAAGTCATTTTAACATACCAACCCTCCTGATTGGGTAACAGTCCAATAGGCATAAGTCAGGCTTTCTTTAAAACTCTTAGGGCTCGATTTATCAAGCCCCTATGGCTGCAAGTTCTCACAAGAACTTGCTCAACGTAATTTATCAAGCAGCGGTCACCAGACCGCTGCTTTCCTAAGCTCTTCGCCACCTCTAAGGTGGCGAAATTCAATCTCAGCGGTCGAGTCCGACCAAGGAGTTTGACAGCTCCTGCCCGCACGTTATTGGTTGTGCGCGGGCAGGGGGCGGGATTGTACGTGAGCGCAAAATTGCGCTCGTGTGCAGTGGTGATTACCTGCAGGTAAATTCACCCCGCTACAGGCGAGCTGAGGTGTACAGGGACACGTATACGTGCCCCTGTCCACCTCAGCTTTGGTAAATCGAGCCCTTAGAGCTGGAATTGTGAGCCACACCTGTGATTAACAAGCTGCTTAATGAAAGCCTGTCCTGGACAGCTTCATAGCTGTTGGAGTAATGGTCCACCCTTCTCTCCAATTACTCCAACTCCAGGGGCCCAGAACTCAATTTATAATATGCACAATTTAAATGCACAATCTTTCCCTGGGGTTTTAACTGAAAGGATGAATGCTATTTCAAAGGTTTGCTCTTACATACATCCCATTATTACCTTGACTAGCTTTATTTAGCTTTCTTTAACAATATATATTTTACTTAGTGGACTACTGTTATATACTCAACAATTTGGGACTTTTTGCAGCTTTATCTTGGGACTTTGTGCAACTTTGGGTGCAACATGTTTTTTTCTGTTGGATTGATTAACCCTCTTATTCCTAGCACCTAATACTAGCACTAATTTATTAACCATTATTGCTTTAGCTTATACTTTTTTACATATATCAATAATTTAAACCATTTCCCATTATGGCTTCTGGTAACACTCTCACAGGGGTAATAGATGATACTAAATGCAAAAATATAATGGAAAGTGCTTTAAGAGGCCCCATACAGATTAACGAATCTATCAATGAGGATAACATGGTGAATGTATTCACCAATCTAGAAAAAATAAAATTCAAGGAAACAATATGTGGTGTGATATTGAATTTTTAGAACTATACATCGCCGAAAATAGAGTACCTAGGGGATTACAAATGAAGAAGTATCCTTCCTTTGCTTTAAACATCCCTGATTTTATGGATGAGTGGAACACCAATCTCACTTATTGCTCCATCATTTTGATGAAGCAGTTACTGAGTTATAAGATAGGAAGGTACAGAAATATCATAGGGACACTAAGGATTATGATTTGGATATAGTATATTCATGGCAATAAAACTATCCCAATTGGTCAACACAGAGAAATAATAAATATGGTAAAAAAAATAAGAACAGAAAAGGTAAAAAGGGATCTAAAAACTATACCCCTAGGAAAGTTATATTCTCAAGTATTGACACAAACCAACAAAAGGTGACAATACAGACTCAGAACAAGAAGTGAGTGCAGTAATTCAACAAACATCTACACAACCCACTTCAGGGCCTACTCCCCCCAGACAAAACCTTAAATCCTTAGTGAAAACGCCACAACAAACTAGTACGCCTAAAAAGGGTGAACAAATACTAAAGAAGTAGCAGTAGTGAATCTCTCTGATTACAATTTATCCAATGCACATGTTTTGTTACGTAAAAAAGGGTTATCATATGCACCAGCATTTTGATTTATTTGAGACACTTATTGACACCAATAAATTTGTAAGAAAATTAGTTTTAAAGAAGCACTTTTATAATTCTGAAGACATGAAAAAATGGATTATCAAGCACCCCAACACACCTCACCCTCTGTAGGCTTAAAATGCACAGATCTCACTCATTTTACTAATTTAATCTCATTAGAACAACAGACAGTGAGACATATTGACACATTAAAGGGACACTGAACCCAATTTTTTTCTTTTGTGATTCAGATAGAGTATGCAATTTTAAGCAACTTTCTAATTTACTCCTATTATCAAATTTTATTCATTCTCTGGTATCTTTATTTGAAATGCAAGAATGTAAGTTTAGATGCCGGCCCATTTTTTGTGAACAACCTGGAATTCATCCACCAATAAAAAAGTGCTGTCCAGAGTCCTGAACCAAAAAAATTAGATTCCTTGTTTTTCAAATAAAGATAGCAAGAGCGAAAAGGGAAAAAAATGATAATAGGAGTAAATTAGAAAGTTACTTAAAATTGCATGCTCTGTCTGAATCACGAAAGAAAAAAATTGGGTTGATTTATTGATGATGACCTAATTGTGATTTGGCAAAACATTGCTGATTTTTCCATAGATTCACTCATTAACTATATAAATCACAAGGACTACAATTTGTCCTTCATATGTAAGCATGATCCTATATCAATTGATTATTTAGACCTAAGATTGAGCATTAACCGAAATGATGACATTGGCCCCTATGTATCAAGCCGTCGACTTTCTTTCATTTGACGGCACCAATAAGCTTGCCTAAGTTTGCATAACATCGCAGCCGCGGACCTGAATACGTTCTCCAAAATTATCAAGAAAGCTGTCAAAAAGCCGCGCACCAAGTACGGAGCGATGAGCAGCGGACTGTTGTTAACTAACAGTCATCGATCTCGCTGCTCTTCGGCTTATTCACAGCTTTCTTGGTATACTGTCACTCCCGGACCCCGCCGCAACTAAATAAATTGTTTAACTCCTAAACTGCCACTCCCGGAGCCCACCGCCACCTACATTATATATATTAACCCCTAATCTGCCCCCCCCTACACCACCGCCACTATAATAAACATATTAACCCCTAAACCTAAGTATAACCCTAAACCTAACACCCACTAACTTAAATATAATTTAAATAAATCTAAATAAATATTCCTATAATTAACTAAATTATTCCTCTTTAAAACTAAATACTTACCTGTAAAATAAACCCTAAAATAGCTACAATATAACTAATAGTTACATTGTAGCTAGGTTAGGATTTATTTTTATTTTACAGGGAAGTTTGTATTTATTTTAACTAGATACAATAGTTACTAAATAGTTATTAACTATTTAATAACTACTTAGCTAAAATAAAGACAAATTTACCTGTAAAATAAAATAAAACCTAACCTAAGTTACAATTACACCTAACACTACACTATAATTAAATTAAATAAATAAATTAACTACAATGAAATACAATTAAATAAAATTAAATAAAATTAACTAAAGTACAAAAAACCCCCCACTAAATTACAGAAAATAAAAAAATAATTACAATAATTTTAAACTAATTACACCTAATCTAATACCCCTAATAAAATAAAAAAGACCCCCAAAATAATAAAAATCCCTACCCTATACTAAATTACAAATATCCCTTAAAAGGGCTTTTTGTGGGGCATTGCCCCAAAGTAATCAGCTCTTTTACCTGTAAAAAAAAATACAATACCCCCCAACATTACAACCCACCACCCACACACCCAACCCTACTCTAAAATCCACCCAATCCCACCTTAATAAAACCTAACACTACCCCCTTGAAGATTACCCTACCTTGAGACGTCTTCACCCAACCGGGCCTAAGTCTTCAATGAAGCCGGGCGAAGTCTTCATCCAACCGGGCAGAAGAGGTCATCCAGACGGCATCTTCTATCTTCATCCATCTAACGAGGAGCGGCTCCATCTTGAAGACATCCGATGCGGAGCATCCATTCAGACCGACGACTCCCCGACAAATGACGGTTCCTTTAAATGACGTCATCCAAGATGGCGTCCCTTGAATTCCGATTGGCTGATAGAATTCTATCAGCCAATCTGAATTAAGGTAGGAAAAATCCTATTTGCTGATGGATGCTCCGCGTCGGATGTCTTGAAGATTGAGCTGCTCCTCGTCGGATGGATTAAGATAGAAGATGCTGCATGGATGAAGACTTCTGCCCGTTTGGAGGACCTCTTCTGCCTTGATTGAATGAAGACTTCTGCCCGTCTGGAGGACCTCTTCTGCCTGGTTGGATGAAGACTTTGCCCGGCTTCGCTGAGGACTTAGGCCCGGTTGGGTGAAGATGTCTCAAGTTAGGGTGATCTTCAAGGGGTTAGTGTTAGGTTTTATTACAGGTAAAAGAGCTGATTACTTTTGGGCAATGCCCCGCAAAAAGCCCTTTTAAGGGCTATTTGTAATTTAGTATAGGGTAGGGATTTCTTTTATTTTGGGGGGCTTTTTATTTTATTAAGGGGATTAGATTAGGTGTAATTAGTTTAAAATTCTTGTAATTATTTTATTATTTTCTGTAATTTAGTGGGGTTTTTTTGTACTTTAGTTAATTTTATTTTATTGAATTTAATTGTATTTCATTGTAGTTTATTTAATTAATTTAATTATAGTGTAGTGTTAGGTGTAATTGTAACTTAGGTTAGGTTTTATTTTACAGGTACTTTTGTATTTATTTTAGCTAGGTAGCTGTTAAATAGTTAATAACTATTTAATAACTATTCTACTTAGTTAAAATAAATACAAAGTTGCCTGTAAAATAAAAATAAACCCTAAGCTAGATACAATGTAGCTATTAGTTATTTTGTAGCTAGCTTAGGGTTTATTTTATAGGTAAGTATTTAGTTTTAAATTGGAATAATTTATTTAATGCTAGGAATATTTATTTAGATTAATTTAAATTATATTTAAGTTAGTGGGTGTTAGGGTTAGGGTTAGACTTAGGTTTAGGGGTTAATAAATATAATGTAGGTGGCGGCGGTGTAGGGGTGGGCAGATTAGGGGTTAATATATATAATGTAGGTGGCGGTGGGCTCCGTGAGTGGCGATTTAGGGGTTAAACAATTTATTTAGTTGCGGCGGGGTCCGTGAGTGGTGGTTTAGGGGTTAATACATTTATTAGAGTGGCGTGGGCTCCGGGAGCAGTGGTTTAGGGGTTAATAAGTATAATGTAGGTGGCAGTGGTGTTGGGGGGGCAGATAAGGGGTGTTTAGACTCGGGGTACATGTTAGGGTGTTAGGTGTAAACATTCCCATAGGAATCAATAGGATATCGGGCAGCAGCGAACATGAGCTTTCGCAGCTGTCAGACTCCCATTGATTCCTATGGCATCTGCCGCCTCCAGGGCGGCGGATTGAAAACCAGGTACGCTGGGCCGGAAAAGTGCCGAGCGTACCTGCTAGTTTTTTGATACCTAGAAAAAGTAGTCAGATTGTGCCGAACTTGCTTTCAGAACATCTGTAGTGATGTAAGCATCGATCTGTGTCGGACTGAGTCCGTTGGATCATATGTTACGTCACTATATTCTACTTTTGCCAGTCTGTAGGGTTTGATAACTAAGGCGAATCAGGCTTGCCACAAATACGCTGCGGAATTCCAGTGTAGAGGCCATTGTCACTACTACCTTCAGGAAACCAACAGCCAAAAATACAATTCTTAGAGCTGATTCCTGTCATATACCACATCTTAAGAAAGGGGTTCGCCAAAGAACAATATCTACATCTGCACAGAAATTGCTCTAATTTGTATATATATGAATAGAGAGGTATCATTAATAAACAGAGACACTCTTTCTCATCAAGAAAAGACACAATCAAGGACTATGGGGCCTATCTATCAAGCTCCGTACGGCCCATGTTTCCGGGGCGAGCCTGCAGACTCGCCAGAAACACCAGTTATGAAGCAGTGGTCTAAAGACCGCTGCTCCATAACCCTGTCCGCCTGCTCTGATGCGGCGGACAGGAATCGCCAGAATTCAACCCGATCGAGTACAATCTGGTTGATTGACACCCCCTGCTGCCGGCCGATTGGCAGAGCTGTTGGTGCAATGCTGAATATGGAGAGCATATTGCTCTCCGCATTCAGCGATGTCTGTCGGACCTGATCCGCACTGTCAGATCAGGTCCAACAGACATTTCATAAATAGGCCTCTATACCTTATTTATAACAAAATACAGTAGACAATATAACAGAATATGCAACATTTTCACTAAGGGCATTAAATGTATAGCTGTTCGCCTAATGAAAGGTTCTTTCACATTTGAGAGTGCAACATCTTCTTTTCTGGATATTTACTAGGAGCTTAAAGGTACATAATACTCATATGCTAAATCACTTGAAACTGATGCAGTATAACTGTAAAAAGCTGACAGGAAAATATCACCTGAGCATCTCTATGTAAAAAAGAAAGATATTTTACCTCACAATCTCCTCAGCTCAGCAGAGTAAGTTCTGTGTAAAAAGTTATACTTCACCTGCTCCCAGCTGCAGGTAAAAATAAAAAAAAATGAAGAAATGAACAGCAGCCAATCAGCATCAGCAGTGCTGAGGTCATGAACTCTTACTGTGATCTCATGAGATTTGACTTATCTCTCATGAGATTTCATAGTAAACTTCCTTTACCTGATTGGTGAAATAATATGAGAGTTCACGATGCTCATCCCCTAAGATGTCCCAGGACAGACACACTAAAATGCTGCTTAGAAATCCTTTACAATGGGAGGTAGCTACTGAGGAACTTTTGAGGTAAAATATCTTTCTTTTTTACATAGAGATGTTCAGGAGATATTTTCTAGTCAGCTTTTTACAGCTATACTGCATCACTTTCAAGTGTTTAAACATTTGGGTATTATGGCCCTTTAAGGGATTTGGCTCTAAATTTGTTTGCACCCACTCTGCTGTCTATGGACATTTGATGATTGATTCAGGTGTGCTGGTCCTACAACTGTGTTTTGTCATTAAATGTATAGCAAGGAGAGCGCCATCAATAGGCAATATAACTAGGAAAAACTTTGCAGGAATGGATAGTACTTTTGAACACTGGCCAGAATCATCCTTAGGTTTCCATAGATGTCGACATATACCCTGTAAAAGCTGTGAATACACTAAGAATACTAAAACTTTTACCTCAACAATTACAGGGGAAACTTTTAACATCAGACATAGGGGTAGATTTAACAATGGCCGAATGTCCCTTGCTCCCCCTGTTTCCGCACGAGCCTTCAGGCTTTGCCGGAAACAGCAGTTATAAAGCAGCAGTCTAAAGACCGCTACTCCATAACTTGTCCACTGCATCTGAGGCTGCTGTCTTCAATCCGCTCGATCCTATACAATCGGGCTGATTGACACCCCTTGCTAGCAGCCGAATCTGCAGGGGGCGGCATTGCACAAGCAGTTCACAAGAACTGCTTGTGCAATGATAAATGCCAACAGCATATGCTGTCGGCATTTATCGTTGTGCGGCGGACATGATACGCTACATCGTATCATGTCCGCTCGCACTTTAATAAATCAGCCCCACAGAATTGACTGTACATCCCATTTTATGATATATTTCATTAGTTGTAAATTATGCCTCCATCAATTATAGGTATCCCTTCCTGAACACTCAAAGATAGGATATGTGAACATCTTATCTCCTTAGTAGATAAAGAACCCAGAACCCCAGTGGCAAAACATTTTCGCATACGTGGTCATGGTATTGAACATTTCTCATTTATAGGGACTGATATAATCAAAAAGAGGGGGAGATAGAATGGCAATTCTACAAAAAAAGAAGTATTCTGGTTAATTAAACTACATAGAAAATATGAGAGAATGTCCCAATACTTATATCAGTGTAAATATCCTTAGTAACAAAGGTGTCCGTGCAGTGTTATTATGAGGGGATCAGGGTAACATTTTTACAGATGATCAATACATCGATATCCCAGAATGGGGTTAAAGCCCTTGCACACAAGATTACTTTTTTAGCCTTTACCTTGTGCCGTACTGTAGGTGGGGACTCTGTCTCTCTCATTCTGAATGATCGGCTCACAGGGTTTGTCCGGCTGTTCCGCTTCTCAGCATTTCTCGTGGCTCACAATCTTCCATACCCTTACGTCACACTCACATGACCTACCCTCTATCCAATCGGGACACTGCAATCTCGGCACACCTGCTCCTATCCATGCATAACATATAGCGTCTGGATAACTGGAACTTGAAGATGAATAAAGAAAAGGTGCTTCATCCGTCAGCTTTTCCTTAAAAAACTTTTCTTTATTGGTATAATCGTTAAAAGACATGGGTCAGCAAATAAACAAACATAGTATCGGGCGTAGCACAAACTGTGTGTGACTACGGATCTTGTATCCGAAACACGTAAGCCAGTTTGTGCTACGCCCGTTACTATGTTTGTTTATTTGCTGACCCATGTCTTTTAATGATTATACCAATAAAGAAAAGTTTTTTAAGGAAAAGCTGACGGATGAAGCACCTTTTCTTTATTCATAATTATTCAGATAGGTATGAATAAAAGGTTAGATGTGGATCTTTTTCTAGATTGATCATTATATATAGAAATCTTTTTGTTTTCCCCATTGACAATAAAGTAATACAATTTGTTTTTATGATCAACCAATGATTCTCTCAGTTCTTGACCCACAAAAGAAATTAAGAATAGTAATGGCTAACACCTAGATTCCAAGTTATGCACGCTATAGGGAAAATAACGAACGCAACAAAAGTTGCGTTATTTAACCCTCTATAGCGCAGCCATTACAAGTTTTCAAACAGCCGGCTTGTACGTGCGATATGGCTGTGTTGAGCTCCATACCGCACACAATCCAAGCGCTGTTTTAACGTGCTCGTGCACGCTTTCCCCATAGACATCAATGGGGAGAGAGGTTCAGAAAAAAGCCTAACACCTGCGATCGCGGAAAGAAAAGCTCTGTAAAGCAGCCCCATTGATGTCTATGGGGGAAAAAAATAACATTTAAACCTAACACCCTGACATAAACCCAGAGTCTAAACACCCCTAATCTTACCCCCACCGACATCGCCGCTACCTACATAATGTTATTAACCCCTTAATCTGCCGCCCACTATATCGCCGCCACCTAAATAAAGCTATTAAACTCTAATCTGCCGCTCCCAATATCGCAGCCACTATCTAAAGTTATTAACCCCTATTCCCCTGCACCCCAACATTGCACACACTATAATAAATATATTAACTCCTATTCCGCCACTCCCTGACCACTAAATAAAGTTATTAACCCCAAAACCTCTGGCCTCCCACATCACTACCACTAAATAAACATATTAAGCCCTTAAACCGCAAGCCCCCCACATTACAACAATCCAAATTAAACTATATTAACCCCTAAACCTAACCCTAACGTAACCCTAACCGTAACCCTAAACCTAACACCCCCTAACTTTAACATAATTAAAATAGAGCTAAATTTAACTTACAATTATTAACTAAATAATTCCTATTTAAAACTAAATACTTACCTGTGAAATAAAACCTAAGCTAGCTACAATATAACTAATAGTTATATTGCAACTAGCTTAGGTTTTATTTTATTTCTCAGGTAAGTTGTATTTATTTTAACTAGGTAGACTAGTTAGTAAATCGTTATTAACTATTTACTAACTACCTAGTTAAAATAAATACAAACTTACCTGTGAAATAAAACCTAAGCTGCATTGCACTAAAACCTAACATTACAAAAAATACAAAAACTACCATCACAAAAAATTACAAACACCAAAATTACTAAAAATAAAAAAAACCTACCATTACAAAAAATAACAACCAAAATTATATAAAACAATAAAAATGATTCCTATTCTAATACCCTTTAAAAAAAAAAAAAAAAAAAAAACGCCCCAAAATAAAAAAGCCTAATCTAGAATAAACTACCAAGGGCCCTTAAAGGGGCCTTTTGTGGGCCCTTAAAAGGGCCTTTTGTAGGGCATTGCTCTAAAGTTAACAGCTCATTTGCCACAAAACAAAACAATCCCCCTAACAGTATACAAACCCCCACCCCCCAGATCCACAAAATAAAAATAAAGTAAAACCTAATCTACCCATTGCCCTGAAAAGGGCATTTGTATGGGCATTGCTCTTAGAAGAGAACTTAGCTCTTTTTCCTGCCCTTAAAAGGGCATTCAGCTCTTTTATGAATGGCCCAAGCCCTAATCTAAAAATAAAAACCCACCCCAAAACGAAAAAAATACATTACACAAAATAACAAACAAATTATCAAAAATAATAAAAATTATTCCTATGCTAATACCCATTTTAAAAAAACACCCCAAAATAAAAACCTAATCTATAACAAAATAAAAAAAACTATCTAAAAAAACCTAATCTACTCATTGCCCTGAAAAGGGCATTTGTATGGGCATTGCCCATAAATGGGCATTTAGCTCTTTTGCATTGCCCTGAAAAGGGCATTTAGCTCTTTTAAGAAAAGCCCAAACCCTAACCTAAACCCCCCCCCCAAAAAAAACTTAAAAAAAGCTAACACTAAACCCCGAAATCCACTTACAGTTTTTGAAGTCCCGCTTGAACGATCTTCATCCAGACGGCGAAGTCCTCATCCAGGCGACAAGAAGTCTTCATCCAGACGGACTCTTCTATCTTCATTCAGGCAGTGAAGTCCTCATCCAGGCGGCGAGAAGTCTTCATCCAGGCGGCCTCTTCTATCTTCATCCAGGCGGCATCTTCTATCTTTATCCCGGCGGCAAGCAGATCGTCCATCCTGAAGACATCCGGCGTGGAGCATCCTCTCCATACGGTCACCGCCGTATACTGAATCTTCAATGCAAGGTATGTGATTCAAAATGGCGTCCCTTGCATTTCTATTGGCTAATTTGATTTTGGAAATTCAAATCAGACAATAGGATGAGAGCTACTGAAATCCTATTGGCTGATCAAAATAGCGAATAGGATGAGGGCTTCTGAAATTCTATAGGCTGTTCAAATCAGGACTTCAAAAACTATAAGTGGATCTTCAGGGGTTAGTGATTAAGGTTTTTTTGGGTTGTTTTTTTTTTAGTTTAGGGTTTGTGCTTTTCTTAAAAGAGCTAAATGCCTTTTTCAGGGCAATCAAAAAGAGCTAAATTCCCTTTTAAGGACAATGCCCATACAAATGCCCTTTTCAGGGCAATGTGTAGCTTAGGCTTTTGTAAGAGATAGGTTTTTTTTTTATTTTTGGCTGGTGGTTGGGTTTTTTTGTTGGGGGGGTCTTTATTTTTTTACAGGTAAAAGAGCTGTTTAATTTAGGGCAATGCCCTACAAAAGGCCCTTTAAGGGCTATTGGTAGTTTATTGTAGGCTAGGTTTTTTTTATTTTGGGTGAGCTTTTTTATTTATTTTATAGTGGCGGCAGTTTAGGGCTTAATAACTTTAGAATAGTGGGGGCAATGTGGGCGGATGGCAGATTAGGGGTTAATAATATTTAAATAGTGTTTGCGATGCAGGAGGGCGGCGGTTTAGGGGTTAATAACTTTATTATAGTGGTGATGATGTCGGGGAGAGGAGGAATAGGGGTTAATACATTTTATTAGTGGCGGCAATGTTGGGAGCGGCAGATTATGGGTTAATAACTTTAAAATAGTGTTTGCGATGCGGGAGGGCCTCGGTTTAGGGGTTAATAGGTAGTTTATGGGTGTTAGTGTACTTTGTAACACTTTAGTTATGATTTTTATGTAACAGTTTTGTTGTGGGACGAACCCCACCTGATCCGGGTTGATAAGGTGTGGTAAGAGACTCGATTCACGGTTAGCCAACAATTTAGAGTAGAACTTTGTGTCAGCGTTTATGAGGGACATCGGCCTATAGCTGGAACACAAAGAGGGGTCTTTATTTGGTTTCAAGATAGTAACAATGGTAGCTTCTAAAAATTATTTCTTAAAGCAGCCTTCCTCCCTTGCGAGATTATAGAGCCTAAGTAATAGGGGCGAAAGCTCCCGAATAAAGACTTTATAAAAAGTGGACTGGGAAACCATCTGGACCAGGGGATTTAAAAGATTTTGAGTTTTTGATAACCTGCTGAATTTCCATAAGAGAAAAAGGGGAGCTTAAAAGATTGCGCTGTTCAGGAGTGAGTGTGGGGAGCTTCAAAGAATCCAGATATGTGCGTATGTTTTCTAAAGGAGTTGCCTGAGGTCTTTCAGATTTATCTATATTACACAGGTTCGAGTAATACTTGGCGAATTCCTCTCCTATTTGGGATGGGATTTTGATGAGTGAGTGTGAAGAACGTATACTGTGGATACGCGAGGCACCTACTCTGTTTCTGATTTTATTGGCCAAAAGGGTGTCCACTTTGGTACTTTTATAGTAGAACAGCTGTTTTAATTTAGTTAGGTTAATTTGGGTTCTACGTAGCTCAATTTGAGAGATGTGGTTCTTGACATTATTAATTTGGAGTGTTAAGGCTGCAGATGTGGTACTCCTATTTTGTGTTTCTAAGTTTCTAAGCTTAATATGGGCTTGCGATAGGGTGAGTCTGGCTTGCTTTCTGAGGTGCGCTTGCTTACCGATCATGAGCTCCCTTATAGTAGCTTTGGCAGCTCCCCATAACGTGTATTATCATTAGCTTTTCTCTAAATGGGAGATCTCCAAGGAGGTGGTGAGGCATGCGCCATGAGGCTTTAGTATATGGAGTGTTTGCCGAGTGCATATCAGCCAGGGCATGATTGTGGTCAGACCAAGCACACAGAGAAATTTTAGCTTGCGTAACTAGGTCTAGTGAGTCAGCCGTGGAAAATATGTAGTTGAGTCTAGCATACGGTTTGTGTGGGTGCGAAAAATATGTGTACTCCTTGTCTTTAGGGTGGATAGCCCTCCAAATATTATGGTACCCTGAGCAGGACATTAGGTTGCGAAACCTGTTGGCCAAAAGTTCAGCAGGCGAGTGTGTCTTGTCTACACCAGTAGTTTTTCTATCAGCTCTATGGTCCCAAACCATATTAAAGTCCCCAGCCAAAAGAACTCTACCCTGTTTGACCTGATCAATTACGTGAAGGATGTGTTTTAAGCATTTGGGCTGTTGGGTGTTGGGGAGGTAGACAGAGGTCAGCGTGTAGACTACATGATTCAATTTACAGATCAGAATGACATACCTTGCTTGGGGATCCTTAATGACCTGAATTAACTCAAATGTGAGTCGCTTATGGAGTAAAATAGCAGTGCCTCTGGCTTTCTTGGTGAAAGGGGCATATTCAATGTGAGTGTAGGACTTGGAGGATAATCTGAGAGGTTCGTTAGCTAACCAGTGTGTTTCCTGCAGGAAAACAATGTCAGGATTGTGCTGTTTTAGTGAGCGCAGTAGTAGTCTGCGTTTATGTGGAGAATTGAGACCTCTAACGTTGTTGGTGAGAATTCGTAGGGTTGACTTATCCATATACTAAAGTATAGAAACAACTAAAATGATGGATGCAAACTTTTTAATAAGGGATAGGTGGAAGGGAGGGGATAGGGTAGGGGTAGGTAGGGTAGATTAGACACTAGTAAAGTGTCTGAAGGTGTAGGGGAAGTAGCCCACCTCAAAGGAACCCTAGAGTGGGCTTCTAATTGGGGGGGAGAACACTATGCTCAAGAGCAGAAGAAATAAGGGCCAGTAACACCAGCTCCGCTCTAGAACAATTACATTTATGTCAATAACTAGTAAACAGTAAACCTTGACTTAAACAGTGCAAAACAGCATAAAGAACATTGCGATAAGTGCATATCAAAACATTTAGAGGTGTGAACAAGAAATAACAGTCCAGAAAAAGTAATAAATGATTAGGTTGCCCTGACATACTAGTGAGGTAGCGGAACGTTCACATAGGGTATAAGCCCTGGTCCAACTAATCAGGTAGTGTCCCCAAGAGATCCGATAGCATCCAGAGGCTGATGCAACCTTGGGCGCTTTAATCCAGTGGCATGCAGTTTAGGATGAGAAGACACTTGTGTGGGCGGAGGTTCATAAAGGAGATCCCAAGACATAAGGAGAGAGAGTCCCTGGGAAATGGTAGTGGCCACAGAGGTTTGGTTATCTTTGGTGATGATGAGTCTCGTGGGGTAGCCCCACCTGTATTTTATTTTGTTTTTGCGGAGAAGGGTGGTAACAGGCTGGAACTGCTGATGTTGCTGAAGAGTATGGGCCGATAGGTCAGGAAGGAGTTGGACATCTCTAAATCTCTCGCTGAGGGGCGGCTTCTTAAAGGCGGCTTGCATTTACTTGTCCTTGTATAGGAAGCTGTGAAAACAAGTTATGACGTCTCTCATCTTGTCGGGGGCCACCATCCTAGAATGGAGGGCCCTGTGAGCTCGCTCCATGGTGCTCGTTAGACCCTCAGGAGAGCCCACCAACTCCTGGAACAGAGCTTGTAGTATTCATGCAGTTCTTTCGGTGAGACGGATTCTGGGATGCCCCTAAATCTTATGTTGTTGTGTCTGGACCTGTCTTCAACATCCGCCAGCTTGAACTCTAGTTGTGAAATTTGTTCAGCTAGATTTTTGGAATACGAGAGCAGGCTAGATTGGTCCACAGCATAGCCAGCATTTTTTTGAGTGTAGATTCTGTAATAAAATGTTGGGAAGGAATAACAGAGTGTGTGCTAGATTGGGACTCCTCATCCTGGGAGTCAGGATCACTTAGCTCTCTGTGGGCCTCCATACTCGGTTCTTTAACTGACTGTGTAAAGTGGTCAAACACTGTTTTCATGGACTTTGAGATGGTCTTGGGGTGCTTCCTGGCAGAATGAGGCATTTTAGAGGATGCTCAACATCAGAGGTAGCAACCTCACAATGGACTGCAATTCTATCAAGGGATATACACACCGCTGTTAAGAAAGAGGGTTAGATCAACTAATACATAGACATATCAGGTGTTACACATATAACTATAGAGCAGGGCTGGTAGAAATTTCTCTACTAGCGCTACCTCATTTTATCTATTTCTATCTATTCTCTATCTGAGGGTGCATACGGAAGAGAAAAGACCGATAGAGGTGCAGCTTATAGGTGTCTGAGGGGGAAAGGAAAGATCAGAGAGGACATCCAGTCTCCACCTCTCGGTAAAGCTGGATACGACCAAAGTGGCAGTGACCCACCTAGACAAGCTAGGCAGGAACGGGAGAGGTGGAGGGGGTGTTATGTAAAGAGAAATTGAGCCTAGTTCCAGAAAGGGAAAAGAGAAAGAGACAACCCACTATATACGTGGGTAGCGTAGAGGTAAGGACACAGAGCAGTGGACTAACAAGATTAGGTATTAACACTCCTTCCACAACCTGCGTGCGATGAAGACAATTTACATAGTTTTGTTACAAGTAAAAAATATGTTGTGTCTCTCCAGGCTAAGCCATAGGGTGCCACACAAATGCCCAGAGATTCACCACTAGATATGGGGGATGAAAGGAGGGGAGGACACAGAGCAGTGCATAAATAATGCACAACCTGCAAGAAGTAAAGGCAGTTTACACAGTTTAGGTACAGAAAAACAATATGTTGCGGCTCCTCAGGCTAAACCCACAGGATACCACGCAATTGCCCAGGGACTCAGCACCCCCACCTCACAGAAAAGGGGGATACAACCATATTAAGGGAAAACGGGATGTGGAAGCGACCAACCTGGAAGACCAGGCCGGAAGGGATGAGGTAGGATGTGGTCACAGAGGCTCACAAATAACAGTGCATTTTCACAGCAAGAAACCCAATATTAAGCAATCGGCACAAGTATGGTAGGCTCCAGGATAAAATAAAACCAATAAATTATGTAGGGCAACTGTCCTGCCAAGCGTAAGAGAACTTTAGAAATTATAGCTTGGTATGACTTGGGCTACCCCTCACTTTTTGGTCTGGTACAGGGGGGCCCAAGGGGTGGAGAAAAAGTCTGTTTCTAAACTTAAAATTTTTATACGCTTATATAGGCTGAATATGTGCTTCTGCAGATATTTTAATGTAGCCCCTGCTGTGGGCTAGCATAAAGGTTCCTGTCTCTGTGGAGGAGAGGTGCTATACACCCACTACTAAGTTTTGACACATTTCGCGTGGCTTCTGTGCCCCTGAGAAACTGGTGCCACGCAGTTGCCTGGATAGGTAGTGCTGACCTCTTTGGCTGAGTGCCCTAACAGTATAGGGATCTGAGTTAACAGTAAACAGGCTGGCTCCTTGGAATGTGAGCTTGTCGGGCGTCCTGCTGCAACTAAGTGTGAGCCTGATGCAGCGCAGCTGATTTGCGCTGGGGAGTCCAGCTATGACAGATCATCACTGCCAGTCACAGTGTAATGGGAGCAAGATGGCCGACTTTCACGCCAATTGGCGATTCCTCCTCGCTCCTCAAACTGGCCTCCACTGCTTGGTGAATCTGGGTCCTAATATAGTGTCCACCCTCTCCTTCTTCACTGTGGGGCATATATTTGGAGGTATGTGTCACAGTCTTCCCCACTTATTGTAAGTGCCTGGCCCAGCTGCTGTGTAGGTGCTTACTCTTACCTCCCACAGACTTCTCTAAATAGGACACAGACTCACTCCTACATCACTCCCAGCCGTACTCAGGGGAAGTTTCTCTCATCCAGGGTGGAATCCCGACCCTCCGGACTGAAGTACAAGCAAGCTTCGGTATCTGTAGCCTTGATTAACGCTCGCTGGGTCCTGGCTCTCTCCGATAGGCCTCCCTCACAGCTTCTGGCATCCACTTCAGCTTGCTTCCCCGAATACACAATCCCGCACTGACCAAGGCTTCACTCTTAAGTCCCCAGGGGTTAGGGACCTCTGCTTCAGCATATAATTGCGGTTTTATGCGGTCTGCAAGTATTTTTATTGCCAACTTTCTTAGGCTTCTCTAATTTATTTATTTTTTATCTGTAGCGCATCCTATCATTTTTATGAGTACATCATTTTCTGACATGATATATGTTAATTATTTAAACTTACAGGATTCATTTTTATAAAAGTCCTTTGTTTTATTTAATCTAAACATTCACAATTACTTTCCCTACTGATGATGTAAGTTAACATTAGGTTGATGATTTATATGAGATAATTTGAAACTAATCATAATGTGATAAATGTACACATTGACCCATTCATATATTTGTGTATAGATGAAATGATTGACGATGTAATTGAATAATCTAATGTGAACTAGGATTGGTCCACTGTGTCAATATATACAGCTTTCAGTATGCGCGAAACATGTCAGGTCATTCTGTATTGGACCTATGAATTGAGCACAGCTTAATAAACCCTTTGAAGCATAACGACCAGGCCAGCCTCTCTTTTCCAAGAAGGAACCATTTGAAACAATGGCTCAGAAATTTGTAAATAGAGGTTATCCTACACCGTTAATCACGGCACAATGTGAGAATGCACAGACACTCAGCCAACAATTGCTATTGACTAAACCACTCAAGACGGCTGAACAGCGCATGAATTTCATTACCACGTATACACCCACCAGCATCACGAAAGGTCCAAGAAGTGATTAAACAACATTGGCCTATTGTATCAACAGATACTTCGTTACCATTTGGCGAATTGCCTCCCCCGAGACTGGTATATAAGAGGGCACAGAATTTGAGGGACCTCTTGGTGAGGACTGATCCTATTGTAAGTTACCAGAATCAAACCTGGTTACCCCCAGGGAAGAAGGGGTGTTACAGATGTGGCAACTGTATTACTTGTAATGGTATGATTGTTGGAAATAGGTTCCATCACCCTCATACGAATAAGACCTTCAGTATACGTCATCGGTAAACCTGTACTTCAGACCATGTGATCTATGTGATTATTTGCCCCTGCTCTCTATATTACGTGGGGAAGACTATTACCTCCTTCAGAGAGAGGTTAGCCAACCATAAAACAGCTATCAGATTGGCTTTGGATAAAGGATCGTCTGATCAACCGGTGGCACGCCACTTCCAACAGGCTGGTCATCCTATCTCTGCTTTGAGGACTATTCTTATTGATCATATCCCCAAATCCAAATGTGGGGGTGATCGCGCAAAGGCCCTCTTGAAGATGGAATCATGTTGGATTTACCGTCTCGATACAATAACTCCAAAAGGCCTGAATGTGATGAATGATTACAGTTGTTTCTACAAGTGACTGTGGGCTTCCTTTCATCGTGAGACCAGTTTCTACCATGTTCCTTTTGCATGTTGCAGAAGAATGTATATTATAGCTCATTGGCTGCTATTTTATGACACTAATAGTGTTTGTCACAATATACTTGAGTTGGTCGTTTTGATCTATATCTTGTAGCCGTATGAGGCTCATGAAGTATGATTGTTGTTAACTCTCTGTGTGTCTTATTAGCATGCCAATTTATTGTTTTAATTGTATAAAAAAAAAATTCACTTGTTGGTGTAGATCAGATTCATGTCCAGTTACACAGTACCGACAATGTAACTGTTTTTTTGCTATAATTAGTTAGTGTAGTATTTTTGCCTTTGTATTGTGTACAATATGCTGTATAAATAGGGTAGTCTTTATATAGTTTGCCATAATAACGTTGTGTTGCCTTATAACTGCTTATTGTTCCCATGAAGCTTTGTATGGTCGCCATGGTTACATTACACTTTACCACAGATTGAAGTGATTCCTTATATGTGATTGGCCAGTTGCACTTTTGTGCTGCTACTAGATACCTTTGTGTATTGATTTCCATGGTTACCCGTGTTTGCGCGATGACGCCATTGCGCATGCATGCGCAATAGCGATACGTTGCTCCCTGGTGTTTGATTACACATCGCTGTCTTGGTTACGAGTGGACGCTTGCGGTACACGTTGATACTTATATGTTACAGCTGTGTTTGTATTCTTATTATTTGGTGGTTCTGTGTTTTGAATCTGATTGGTGGTTGTGGGTATTTAAGGGATTTTATGGAATTTACATTTTATGCCTAAATTTTCTTTGGATTTGCTGCATGTGATCAAGGCTCCAGTGGGGGCTGAAATGTTATGCTTACTTGGCATTAAATTGGTGTTTCTACATATCTCTGGTGCTGGCTGTTATTGGTGTGGGATACTTTGGATCAACACCGGGTCCAGTCCTACTTCAGTGTGAACTATATATATATATATATATATATATATATACCATTAAATGGTTTATTGCTTAAAAACAGAGAGTGCTTGTCCTTTAGAAATACTTTGTGTGTATATATACAAACCTGGTTACCCCCAGGGAAGAAGGGGTGTTACAGATGTGGCAACTGTATTACTTGTAATGGTATGATTGCTGGAAATAGGTTCCATCACCCTCATACGAATAAGACCTTCAGTATACGTCATCGGTTAACCTGTACTTCAGACCATGGGATCTATGTGATTATTTGCCCCTGCTCTCTATATTACATGGGGAAGACTATTACCTCCTTCAGAGAGAGGTTAGCCAACCATAAAACAGCTATCAGATTGGCTTTGGATAAAGGATCGTCCGATCAACCGGTGGCACGCCACTTCCAACAGGCTGGTCATCCTATCTCTGCTTTGAGGACTATTCTCATTGATCATATCCCCAAATCCAAATGTGGGGGTGATCGCGCAAAGGCCCTCTTGAAGATGGAATCATGTTGGATTTACCGTCTCGATACAATAACTCCAAAAAGCCTGAATGTGATGATTGATTACAGTTGTTTCTACAAGTGACTGTGGGCTTCCTTTCATCGTGAGACCAGTTTCTACCATGTTCCTTTTGCACGTTGCAGAAGAATGTATATTATAGCTCATTGGCTATTTTATGACACTAATAGTGTTTGTCACAATATACTTGAGTTGGTCTTGTTTGATCTATATCTTGTAGCCGTATGAGGCTCATGAAGTATGATTGTTGTTAACTCTCTGTGTGTCTTATTAGCATGCCAATTTATTGTTTTAATTGTATAAAAAAAAAAATTCACTTGTTGGTGTAGATCAGATTCATGTCCAGTTACACAGTACCGACAATTTAACAGTTTTTTTGCTATAATTAGTTAGTGTAGTATTTTTGCCTTTGTATTGTGTACAATATGCTGTATAAATAGGGTAGTCTTTATATAGTTTGCCATAATAACGTTGTATTGCCTTATAACTGCTTATTGTTCCCATGAAGCTTCATATGGTCGCCATGGTTACATTACACTTTACCACGGATTGAAGTGATTCCTTATATGTGATTGGCCAGTTGCACTTTTGCGCTGCTACTAGATACCTTTGTGTATTGATTTCCATGGTTACCCGTGTTTGCGCGATGACGCCATTGCGCACGCATGTGCAATATCGATACGTTGCTCCCTGGTGTTTGATTACACATCGCTGTCTTGGTTACGAGTGGACGCTTGCGGTACACGTTGATACTTATATGTTACAGCTGTGTTTGTATTCTTATTATTTGGCGGTTCTGTGTTTTGAATCTGATTGGTGGTTGTGGGTATTTAAGGGATTTTATGGGATGTACATTTTATGCCTAAATTTTCTTTGGATTTGCTGCATGTGATCAAGGCTCCAGTGGGGGCTGAAATGTTATGCTTACTTGGCATTAAATTGGTGTTTCTACATATCTCTGGTGCTGGCTGTTATTGGTGTGGGATACTTTGGATCAACACCGGGTCCAGTCCTACTTCAGTGTGAACTATATATATATATATATATATATATATATATATATATATATATATACCATTAAATGGTTTATTGCTTAAAAACAGAGAGTGCTTGTCCTTTAGAAATACTTTGTGTGTATATATATATATATATATATTTATTTTAATAATAAACACAACATTTAACTTTCAACTTGTAATATGAGCAATTTTTTGAACAGCAGCGATATCCATTGAAAGTATTGGGTGAGCTAAAGGGATGTTGGGCGCACTAAACGTTCTCTGGTAATTATTCTTTACCATGGACTTGTAATACCAGATTGCGTGCTAATTTTAGTGCAGTCCAGCTATATTGATAGCATACCCTCTGCTATCAATAGCGCTCCACTTGTTATCTAGGCCAATATGTGAATGTTAGTACATGTATAACCCTGCATTTATGAAGATCTGTGCAGACATGTTAAAAAGCAGCAGTCATATGACCCCCAAAGCTACTTAGGCATCTTCATAAATGAGGGTCATAGTGCACAATTGTGTATCCTTTACAAAAATGTTTTCAGAACTCTGTTTCCAATCTATACTTTTCCCTAATGCATTACACCAAGTAGAAATTTTAGAGAGAAACAAGTGTTGAATTAAACATTCTGCAGTAAAAACGTACTAGACATATATATGACATATAATTAAGAAGATTTAATGTAAAAAGACTTTACAATAAAAACAACAGTAAAAGGTAAGCCTAAGAGTCCAGCTGTTTGTAGATCACCTTCTTAAGAGCGGACTACAACAGTGCGACTCTTGGCAGGGCCCTCTACCCGATTGATCCCTATAAATGTTTTGTTGTGCTCCGCATTTGTTTATAGCGCTGCGGAATCTGTTAGCGCTCTACAAATAACCGATAATAATAATAAAATAGTGTCCTAAAAGATAGAGTGTAGTATTTAGAACAAATAAAATATATTCATTATAGTAAAATGCAATAAAAGTACATTTTACTAGTAAAAAAAAAAGTAAAAAGATCAGTTTGTAAAAACTGTTTATTAAGACTGTGATAAAGTCTTTGATGTTGGTTAAAATGTTTAGTTTCACTTTATGTGTAAGTTTATAAAACTGTTTTATTATAAAAGTCTCTTACCGCGGTGTAATCCTGCTGTACACGTCTTCTTAAAGGGATATGAAATCAAAAATATTAATTTCTTTATTCAGACACAGAATGCAGTTTGAATCAACTTTCTAATTTACTTCAATTATCAATTTCTGGCCCATTTCTGGAGCACTATATGGCAGCAGTTTTGCAAGAATGTTACCCATTTGCAAGTGTACTAGATGTAGTGCTCCAGATGCCTACCTATGTATCCCTTCAACACAGAATACCATGGGAACGATGCAAATTTGATAGCAGAAGTAAATTGGAAACTTTTTAAAAATGGTTTGCTCTGTCTAAATCACAAAAGATTTTTTTAGAGTTTCATATCCCTTTAATACAAAACAAGTGTAGGTTTTCTGAAACAGAACACCTTTTTTTTTTATATATACTACAAAAGTAGAGGTCAAGTTCTTATTTCTTTTCTCCTGATGTTTATTTCTGTGTATAGTGTAGGTCCAGTATTTTCAGACGTAGGTGCAGGGGTCACGTCCTACAAAAAAAGTGTGGGAACTCACCAAGAATTCCACCCCCTCACAATTAATATTGTTTAATATATACAGTATCTCACAAAAGTGAGTGCACCCCTCACATTTTTGTAAATATTTTATTATATCTTTTCATGTGACAACACTGAAGAAATTACACTTTGCTACAATGTAAAGTAGTGAGTGTACAGCCTGTATAACAGTGTAAATTTGCTGTCCCCTCAAAATAACTCAACACGCAGCCATTAATGTCTAAACTGTTGGCAACAAAAGTGAGTACACTCCTAAGTGGAAATGTCCAAATTGGGCCCAAAGTGTCAATATTTTGTTTGGCTACCATTATTTTCCAGCACTGCCTTAACCTTCTTGTGCATGGAGTTCACCAGAGCTTCACAGGTTGCCACTGGAGTCCTCTTCCACTACTCCATGATGGCATCACGCATTACGTTTGAGGATGCCCCACAGTTGCTCAATAGGGTTTAGGTCTGGAGACATGCTTAGCCAGTTCATCGCCTTTACCCTCAGCTTCTTTAGCAAGACAGCGATCGTCTTGGAGGTGTGTTTGGGGTCGTTATCATGTTGGAATACTGCCCAGTCTCGGAAAGGAGGGTATCATGCTCTGCTTCAGTATGTCACAGTACATGTTGGCATTCATGGTTCCCTCAATGTACTGTTGCTCTCCAGTGCTGGCAGCACTCATGCAGGCCCAGACCATGACACTCCCAAAACCATGCTTGACTGTAGACAAGACACACTTGTCTTTGTACTCCTCACCTGGTTGCTGCCACACATGCTTGACACCATCTGAACCAAATAAGTTTATATTGGTCTCATCGGACCACAGGACATGGTTCCAGTAATCCATCTCCTTAGGCTGCTTGTCTTCAACAAACTGCTGGATTTCTTGTGCATCATCTTTAGAAGAGGCTTTCTTCTGGGACGACAGCCATGCAGACCAATTTGATGCAGTGTGTGGTGTATGGTCTGAGCAGTGACAGGCTGACCCCCCACCCCTCCAACCTCTGCAGCAATGCTGGCAGCACTCATACGTCTATTTCCCAAAGACAACCTCTGTATATGATGCTGAGCACGTGCACTCAACTTCTTTGGTCGACTATGGCGAGGCCTGTTCTGAGTGGAACCTGTCCTGTGAAACTGCTGTATTGTCTTGTCCACCATGCTGCAGCACAGTTTCAGAGTCTTGGAAATCTTCTTATAGCATAGACCATCTTTATGTAGAGCAACAATTCTTTTTTTCAGATCCTCAGAGAGTTCTTTGCCATGAGGTGCCATGTTAAACTTTCAGTGACCAGTATGAGAGTGTGAGAGCGATAACACCAAACTTAACACACCTGCTCCCCATTTACACCTGAGACCTTGTAACACTAACGAGTCACATGACACCGGGGTGGGAAAATGGCTAATTGGGCCAAATTTGGACATTTCCACTTAGGGGTGTACTCACTTTTGTTGCCAATGGTTTAGACATTAATGGCTGTGTGTTGAGTTATGTTGAGGGGACAGCAAATTTACACTGTTATACAGGCTGCACACTCACTACTTTACATTGTAGCAAAGTATCATGTCTTCAGTGTTGTCACATGAAAATATATAATAAAATGTTTACAAAAATGTGAGGGGTGTACTCACTTTTGTGAGATACTGTATATATATATATATATATATATATGTATATATATATATAGATATATATATATATATATATATATACACACACACACACAAAAACACATTTACACACACACACACACACTGTATTTATATGCATATAATCTATACACTTTGGTTAATGAAAGCAAAATAAATCCAATGAAGGGTTCGGGGGGCGGAGCTTGGCCGTTCAGTGAAATGGCTGCGTAGAGAAACCCAGCAGCCATCCACGACCTAAGCCTCAACGACTGCCCTAAATCAAGGGTGAATGCTTCCCAGACCTAGCCTAACACCCCAATAGCCGCTAGCACTTTCTAACTACACCGGACCCGCTCAAAACACCCGGCGCGGTCCGGGACTCAGGGAGAGGACAACGCGCAGCCAGTCCTCAACAGCTCAAGGGCAGTGTCCGCCTCACCGAGGAGCAGCTTAACAGACCGGAGACTGCAGGTACTCACCGCCTGACGCTCACACCAACAACCGCGGCCGCATCCAAAGCCCGCTGCCGCACCCAAAAGCCTCACACGCTCCCAGGGCAGGCCATGCTTCCTGAGGCCCTGAGGTAAGGCGGCACGCACCACAAGCCACAGACACTAACGGCTTAGGCCGCACACAGCACCGCAGTACACATAGCTATCAGGGGCTGTCAAACCCACCACAGACAAGCCGGAGCCACAGTTCAGAGGGACCAGGCAGTTAAACACCTCAAAGGCCTACCACAAACAGCTGCTGTAAGGGCCAGGACAATCTAAAAGCAAACCGGATGGGTGTTAGACAAGGGACATAAGTTATACAGCCCACGTTAGCACATGTGAAGCACACACGCCATCTCCACTTTGGGGCGATATTTCTCTGCTGCCACACACCACCAGGCAGCAAACTATAAGCCATAAGGGTAACAGACACAGAGAGCAACGTCTCTGCACAGTTTCTTTGAGGCAGCAAGACTTTCTTGAGACTTTTATGCTGCATTATTGTTAAGACAGGCCCTGTATTAGCTTATAGTGTGTGGGGTGAAACAGCTAAGGCACCATACCAGCCACACCTAAGCCACAAGCCCCATCTCTGATTCATAATACCTTAAGAGGTGTCACCAATTGCCCTCTCACACCTGCCTCTTTTAACTTACGCAAGGATGCCAGGGGAAAAAATCAGTCAAGCTAGATGGCGCCCAAAAACCCAGGACCATGCAGCAATTTTTAAAGCAACATGATACCACTCCAAAACAAATACAACCTATTTCTGACAGCAATATGCCTACATCTAGCCCACAGCTTAGTACCCAGGTTGTGAGTCCTGCCCCCACCATTAACCCATCAATCACTAAAGAAGACCTTAAATCTTTATGCACTAAAGAAGATTTCAAAGAAATGCTTGCTGAAGTAAAGGGATGGTACGGAGATCTGAAAAGAGACCTATCAAGGGTGACGCAGAGAGTTGCTAACCTAGAGGAAAATCATAATACAGCCAGCAACAACATCAACCATATGTCCTGCTTACTCTATGATCAGGAGGAAACCATATACAATTTATTAGAGAACGTAGAGGATCTGGACAATAGGGGCAGGAGGAACAATCTGAGAGTATGTGGGATACCAGAAACCATCCAAACAGGAGCCCTGGAGGGCTGCCTGCAGGCGTTGTTCCGCACAGTAAGAGGAGACGAAAATGCCCCTGAAGTGGTTATTGAGAGAGCGCATAGAGCCCTCAGGGCGAAGCCACCACCCAAAGCACCTCCCAGAGATGTGATCTTGAAGCTTCTGCACTTTAAAGACAAAGAAGACATCCTCAAGCACTCAAGGCAAAAACAAGATCTCACTCATGCTGGTAACCACATCCAAATCTTCACAGATTAGAGCCCCACAACACTCCAGAAAAGAAGGGAACTGAATCATATAACTACAGTGCTTCGAGAGAAGAAGATTGCCTACCACTGGGGGTTCCCGGTCAGCATCATCGCAACCAACGGCAATACTACAGCTATCTATAAAGCCCAAGATGACCTACCCCGCTTTTGCGAGGCCCTGCAGATACACATCCAGACAGAGGAGCAAGCGAAAGAAGGCCCTGCGCCGAGGTTCCCGTCAGGGGGCCGGGCGCGACCTGCAACCATAACCAACACCGAACGGGACAATCACAAACACCCCTCACTGGTGACTGTTGCTGATGATGTGGAAGAACCACATCAATTAATGGACTGCTCGCTCCTGCGGCCCCGGCTGGGGGCCAGTTCCTGAATCGGGGCTACAGGTCGTATATAATACAATGTTATCTTTAAATTTGTTTTTCAAATGCTGGGTTTGATGACGGGGATACTACCCTACTTATTTAGTTGATTGTTATTATTGATTACTGTTTTTGTAGTTCTCTAGAGTTTTATATATTTACCTGACACTGGCACCCACAGCTGGGTAGCCGCACTTCTTGTATACAGCAACTGTTTGCAACCTTACCCCCCCCCATCTTCTTTTCATCCTCCTTCCCCATCTTCCTTTACCCCCCCCCTCCTTTTACACATAGAGACTGAGAGACCTAGAAACCACACATTCCATAGATTCACAGAGGGAGTAGAGCCTACAGAATAGACAGACGTTGCCCAGCCTCCAGCACGCTAGCACATTAATAGACAGGTAAAAAGCAAGCGAAGTATTTCTGACGTTGTCCATCTGGATCTACCAAACACTAGAGACATGCAGTCACACCCCATCAAACTCATAACCATAAATGCAAAAGGGCTTAATAGCCCCGAAAAGAGATCAGTTGCTTTCACACAACTATATAGAGCTGGAGGGGATATCGTCTGCATCCAGGAGACACATTTCAAAAAAGCAGGAAGCCTAGGTACATCGCTCACAGGTATAACACCTTCTATCTAGCCTCGGGCTGCTCAAAGAAAGGCGGGGTGGGTATCTTTATCAGGAACACGATCCCCTTCCAACCTACCCTGGTACTCAAAGACCCCAACGGATCATATCTGCTAGTGGTAGGGACACTGTTTGGCTCATACATTACAATAGCCAATGTCTACTTGCCAAATCAGGGCCAGCACACTGTATTCAAACAGCTGACACAATCACTGCTAGAACACGCAAGAGGCATACTATTCCTGGCGGAAGACTTTAACTTACCTCTGGAAACCTTCCATGACACTTCAACAGGAAAAACTAACATACCACACAAATTAATCAAAGCCATTAATCTACAGCTCCGCTCGCTAAAATTGCATGACATATGGAGATCATTGCACCCAGGCGCCCGAGATTACACTTTTTTTTCACATCCACATCACGTTTATACTAGAATTGACTACCTTATGACAGACCAGCTTGGCCTCTCTTTAATAAACAACACTGTTATACTGCCAATCACTTGGTCAGACCACGCTCCTGTACAATGCACATTGGACTGGCCAGACATACCCGTAAAACCACATTTGTGGAGACTTGACGACCATATGTTAGATAACCCTTTTACCAAACTGACAATTGACACAACCTTACAGCATTACTTTAACGAAAACCCACTAGAGGCCCTACCCACCTCTACGACATGGGAAGCACACAAATGTGTGATTAGGGGTGAGTTCATAAAACTCAAAGCTAATGAAACCAAGCAGAATAGACAGTTTCTGAACTCATCCAGATCTCAGATCCGATACTGGGAAACTGAGTTAAAGAAGAATACCTCATCTTCCACAATATTAGAATCCCTGACTGCAGTAAAGACCAAACTGAATAATCACCTTATTAAAGAGTACCAAAGAAAGGCATCAATGTTACAACAAAAATATTTTGAGATGAGCGATAAAATTGGCCCCTCACTAGCCAAGGCGCTGAAGCGCAAACAATTAAACACGCACATACACACCCTAACTGACGCATCAGGACACACACAGAAAGAGAGTGAGAAAATAGCCGAGACTTTTAGACGATACTATGAAGCACTTTACAACATCACTAACAATAGCTCACAGTCACACATAAATGCCTACCTAAGGGACATCCAACTGCCCGCCCTCTCACAAGAGGACTCGGAGCAACTAGACAGACCAATAACAGCTGATTAGATTAAGTTAGCCATCAAGAGTATGCCAAACGGAAAGAGCCCAGGGCCAGATGGGCTAGGGGTTAAATACTACAAACACTTTGTACATCACCTACTCACACCTCTCACTTCCTTATTCAACTCATTGCTACGAGAGGGAGGGTTCACTGACCAGATGCTAGAGGCAAATATCACTGTCCTTCCCAAGCAGGGAAGAACCCCGGATAGACCGGAGAATTTTCGCCCGATCTCACTCCTCAACGTGGATGTAAAAATCTACGCCAAGGTACTAGCTAATAGAATCAATAAGATTCTCCCCGCGCTGATACACCCGGATCAGGTGGGGTTTGTGCCAGGGAGAGAAGCTCGCGACAACACGCTGAAAGTGCTACAACTCGTGTCGCACGCCCAGCAACAGAGCACACCCCTAAGATTGGTCTCTACAGACGCAGAAAAGCAGTCCTGGCCAAAATGCAGTTTAGCGCAGCCTTTATCAAACAAATATTTGCTCTCTATGAGAACCCCACTGCCAGAGTGAAAGTTAATGGCCTGCTGTCTGATAGATTTCATATTAGAAACGGGACCAGGCAGGGGTGCCCACTCTCGCCGCTCCTTTTCGCTATTATCATAGAAGAGCTGGCGCAAAAAATTAGAGAGGACCCCCAGATTTCGGGTATAAAAACTAAATCGTGCACACACAAGTTGGCATTATACGCCGATGACGTCCTACTGACACTCACTGACATAGGGACCTCTCTCCCCAGAATTCTACACTTTCAGAGAGTACGGACGACTTTCTAACTTTCACCTCAACGTTGCTAAATCAGAAATACTGAACATTACATACAACCCAGAGGAATTAATTACAACACTAGGTGACTGCCCCTTGAAATTACAAGATAAGTTGAAGTATCTGGGGATATATCTTTCCCCGGACATCCAGACTGTCTTTCAAGAAAATTACAAATGCCTAGAAACCACGCTGATAGCGGACTTGTCCAGATGGAAGAACAAGTCTATTTCTTGGCTTGGACAGATAAATGTTGTTAAGATGAACGTGCTACCCAGACTGCTTTACATACTCCAGACAACGCCAATCCCCCTCCCAGGGAACTACCTACTAAAACTACAAAACTTAATCGAGCAATACATCTGGGGTGGGATCAGACCTAGAGTAGCCAGGAGAACTCTGTATCTTCCTAGGGATAGAGGGGGACTGGGGGTCCCAAACATACAAACGTATAAACAAGCAATCACGCTAGGCAGACTGTTAGATTGGTGCTCCAATGATCCCAACAAAGAATGGGTGCGGCTGGACTGTGACATCTTGGACACAAACAACGCAGGCTTAGGCGCCTGGACACTGGAAAAGGATAGACACATAGCCACAACAAAATACCCCTTGCTGATAGACTTCTACTCAGTGTGGGACAAGATAATATGTACCACGACACACATCACGACTAGACACTCTCCACTGACCCCCATCTATCACAATGCAGTACTGCCATGGAACTACCCAGACAATAGAACCACCCCTGACACACCCTTCAAGGACTACACCATCATGACACTGACTGATGGACATAAGCTTAAGACACATACGGCTATCTCGGAGGAACTGCCTAACCTGACGCTGAGCTGGTACTCACATACGCGGCTAAATCACTATCTCATGACACAGAAACACAGATCCTGCTTCACTAGACCACCTACCACATTTGAGACCCTATGCTTGAAAGATACACCAACAGCCCATGCAATCTCACTACTCTACAAACTTCTACTGACAGATGACGCCAGGACACTTCCCTCTTACACAAAAGCATGGGAAAGGAAGTGGCAGACTGAGATAGGCTATGAGGACTGGCAGAATGCCTTCTTAGTGACCAAAACATCCTCAATATACATGAGAGTACAAGAATCTAGCTTTAAATGTCTGGGGAGGTGGTACCTCACACCCAGCAGGCTGCAGAAGATTTACAAACAGGCCTCCGGCAAATGCTGGAGAGACTGTGGAGAAACCGGTACACCTACACACATATGGTGGGACTGCCCCAAACTAGACGATTACTGGGTCGATATTCTCAGCCACATGGAACTAGTCTTGGGGAAACCCCTACAAAACAGTCCAAAAACATTACTATACCTATCTCTGCCCAAATTGCCCTGTAAAGCGAGCAGAGCTCTACTACTGCTTATGCTGAATGGAGCCAAATTACTGATCCCGAAGCATTGGAAGTCTAGAGTCACACCGACCTTTAAAGAATGGCAAGAACAAGTAGACACGCTGTTGCGCCTAGAAAGATATCACCACACCCAGCAAGGAACAGTAGACACGCATGAGATGATGCTGGAGTGCAGGGCAACACACAGACAATGGACAGTGTAAGACAATACAGCTGACAGTACAGATTACCGATACCCTCACCGATACTTCTACCCCTCCCCCTACACCCCCCCTTCCTTTTCCACCTTTCCCCACCACCTTTACCTACATCTCACGAAACACAAGTAAGCGAGACCCAAACAATGCCAAACAATAGGAATACAGAAAATGAATGATGGCTCAATCTCCCCCTATTGCACATTGCAGATAGGTTCCCTGCACATTCCTCCTTTTCCTTCTTTTTCTTCCCATTCCCTAGTAACCCGGATTTATGGTTGCATAGCTCAGCAGGAATGGCTGCAGAGTGCCAGAGATAGTGCACCAATGGACTCTTGGACTTTCAACATACAAATGCACTTAGAACTTTGTTTTGACCCCCTAGGACCTTAACTTTACCTGCTCTACGAGCGGTCTGCAACTTACCATGTTTTAAGGGGCCAAGGGAAGAATGATCTTTGTGTTAGTATTACATATCACAATTTGTAATGCAAGGTTTCAATGATTTTGTATTTGCATATTCTATGGAAAAACTGAAAAGCTTGTAACTATTTGAATACCTTTTAATAAAGCTCTTTTGAAAATAAAAAAATAAATAAAAATAAAATCCAATGAAGGGTTCAATCATGGTTTCCTTTGGGCATGAGAATCATCCTCTGTCACAGAGTCTCACCCATTTAAGGTGCAATAGTTCTATTTCTGCTGAGGGGAGCTTAATGACCCAGAGCAAGCCACACAGAAATGTAAGCACCATGTGTTCCACAGAGTGCAGGGTAATCACAAAGCAGAACCGCTGACAGGCTTACATTTAGTGTATTGTAGGAAATGTTACTGCCCATTACTAGAGGATCTCACTATCCCTCTAACCAGACTGTGCTCTAGCTCCTCCAGCCACCAGCAGTGTTTACTGAAGCGTTTCAGTTCTCTGTACAGAGGAAACTTAGTTCCTACTGCAAAAATAGTGCAGGAACTCCATTCCCGTGCGTTCCCGCTAGACTTGACCCCTGCGTAGGTGTCAACACATTTCTAAAAGTTGTTTTTGGTTGTCCACTTCAGGTCTGCAGTTGTGCACTTAATTACACTTTCTGTTCACAAATTAACTTCTAGGAACGTTACACTGTCATTCAGAGCTTAGGATATATGTGAATCTTGCATATGAATATTTAAGTACTAACATTTGATATGTAAATAATAACATTTGTTCTTTTGAAAAATTCTAATGACAGACCAAATGTCAAAGGGAACATTTGAGTAAAGTTCAAGGGGCCAATTTATCAAGTGTCAGACGGACATGATCCGCTGTAGAGGATCATGTCCACCCAACATCTATAAATGCCGACAGCATACCCTGCTGGCATTTCTCACTGCACAAGCATTTTGTGTGAAATGCTTGGGCAATGTGCCCCCTGCACATGCACGGCCGCTAGCAGGGGGTGTCAATCATCCCGATCGTATTCAAAGGCTTGCATGGAAACTGTTGCATTCGCAGCATGATAATTCGGCCCCTATGTGACAAAAATTCATTTCATTTGTCCGTTCCTTTTATACTGTTGCCAAAAGTTTGTCAAGCAGACTGAACCATCTGAGTTGAGTTACTTAATGTGAATGTCAACTTTCACAAATGAAAGCCCTGTTTTTAAAAATACTATTAAAAACAGGGCTTTCATTCATGAAAGTTTACATTGAAGCCGTTCTTTTAAAATACTCACCTTTTATTCCTAGCAAGCGTGGAACACTGGAGCAGCGATTCCCCCGCCTCCAGGTAGTCTCTTCTTACGTCAGAAATGACGCATTCGTCTTCCTCCAATAACGGCTTCCCCCCCAGAGCAAACATTGTCTGAGGCCACACTGTGATTGGAGGAAGCCGGATTCGTCATTTCTGAAGGAAGAAGAGGGGAGGAGTCACTGCTCCAGTGTTCCACGCTTTCTAGGAATAAAAGGTAAGTATTTTAAAAGAACTGCTTCAATGTACACTTTCATGAATGAAAGTGCCCCTGTTTTTAATAGTATTTTTAAAAACAGGGCTTTCATTTGTGAAAGTTGACATTCACTTTAAAGACCTCTACTGCCTAGAGAGCAAAATTATACAGATGACTGTAAAAAGAGTTGCTGAGAGATAACTGCTCTCAGATCACTTACTCTGGAAATAAATTTTGAGGTAAAATATGTATATATATATTTGTTTCTTTTTAGAAAGAGATGTCTGTGACGTTTTCTACTCAACCTTTTAAAAATAAGCCTTGTCACGTAGAAGTGATTTAGCATAGGGGTAACATTTCCTTTAAAATTACTTTTAGAAACAAAACAAAAAATAAACATACTTCCTGTAAAAAAGATAAAGGGCCAGATTACAAGTGGAGCGCTCAATTTCACTTTCATGAATATACACATATTAACACATAAATATAAATATGTATATAGTCATATATATGTATATTTATATATATATATATTTATATATATATATATATATATATATATATATATATATATATATATATACAGGTAGCCCTCAGTTTACGCCGGGGTTAGATTCCAGAAGGAATGGTTGTAAATTGAAACCATTGTAAATTGAAACCCAGTTTATAATGTAAGTCAATGGGAAGTGAGGGAGATAGGTTCCAGGCCCCTCTCAAATTTGTCATAAGTAACATCTAATACATTATTTTTAAAGCTTTGAAATTAATACTTTAAATGCTAAACAGCATTATAAACCTAATAAAAGAATCACATAACACAGAATATATAATTAAACTAAGTTAAATGAACAAAAACATTTGCTAAACAGCATTATAAACCTAATAAAAGAATCACACAACACAAACTTCATTTGCATTTTTCTGCAAACAGTTCTTTCTATGCATTCCAATCTGGACTGATTTATAGACAGGAAGATCTTGTTCCTTTGAAATCTGCTTGATAGCTCAGGTCTGGTTAAACTGATTAATTTCAGCTTGCTTGGCTTTGCTGCAACACAAGCGGATAGCTCCACCTACTGGCTATTTTAATAAATGCACTGCTTCTCAATAGCAGTCACATGACTGGAAAAAAGGTTGTTATTCTGAAACGGTGTAAATTGAACCGTTGTAAAACGAGGGTCACCTGTATATATATACTGGGAACACACAGTTCCCATAGAACGCAATGTAAAGGCACTTTTCAGTTTTATTTCTAACACCACACACCCACCAACTTTAGACCCCAAAGTTGTCTATTGCAGTTGTATTCTATTTAAAAAATGATAAATTTACAAAAAACAAAACTATTATGCTCTCTATTTTGAGGGCATTTGGGGCACTTTTAGAAAATTAACCAGAGATCGGACCTCTGGTTAATTTTCTGAATGGTAATTGCTACCGCGAGCTTGCAGTAGCAATAACCAGCCACTTGAAATAGCTGGTTAATTATCGTGATCCCACAAACAGCGAGATAATTTAGCACTCCACTTGTTATCTGGCTTGAAATTGTTTAATTAATTAATTTATTTATTTGCTTGTTTGTTTGTTTATTAGAAGCAGGGAGTTCTTATGTTTTCTGGTGTATTTTCATGTTTCTGAATAAAACAATTGTTAAAGGGCCAGTAAACCTTTTTTTTTTTTTGCAGCAATTGATTTTTTATATGAATAAAGAAATAGCAATTAACTTCTATTACAATTTTTTACAATATTTATTACAAATCTAAAATGAATTTTAAATGATCTCCAAGCCTTTTGTGAAGCTCATTATGTAGGTCCTACCATGGGGGGCTGCGTGGGTGATAATGCAGTGAATAAGCACGGGTCATTGGACAAGCACAGTGCATTAGTGCTTATATCAATGGTTCTGGAACATGCACAGCTTAACACTGTTGTCATCACCATTGAAGAAAAGAGGCTGGAATTATTAGTTTAAAGCAGCTGTTTGTACCATAGAACAATCTTGAGGATGGCAAAAGCAGTTATTGAGGTATCTCTATTATGCATTCCTCAGAAACCTTCCCCCTCCCAAAAAACAGTTTTGTTTATTTATTACAATCCCATGGCTACTAGCGTCTTGTGCTGGGATATATGCTGTATCTCTCATTGTCAGCCAAGTGTTCAAGGGACATTAAACACCTTTAGATTGTGATATAAAATAATAAATCGTATATATAAAAAAAACTCTGCAATATACTTTCATTATTTATTTTGTCCCCTTTTCCTGTAATTCCATTCTAAAATTATCAGCTTTTCAGTTCCTGTTAGAAATGGAAGTGCAGAACATGGTTATATTCCACACAGCCATTGGCTGCACACTTTAGTGACCTATGTATACCTTTCCCTAATTGGCCACAGCATAAAACGTAACCTAAGTTACAACATGGTAGTTCCCATTGTTTTATAGACACTAAAACTTTACACTTATTTGTCAGTATTTAAACAGCTAATGAAACTTATAATTATGATTATGCAAATGATCATTATTCTGAGCACTGCAATTGGACTATTCCAATCAATAGCTCTTCTGCCTTTTCAGTAGACTGTTTTAAAACCTGACAGAAAGAAACCTTATAAGGATTTTGAAGTAAGTTTATTTCATTTATATAATATTTTTCTTAAAATAATTTACATGCATATTACACATTTAGATTCAAATAATCATATATCATCTTTTGACACTGTGCAAAAAATAATGTTTACTGGTCCTTTATACTTGAACCCACACCTTTTTGCATATTTATAAACATCCTGTTATAATGAGATCATTTTACCAAAATCAGTTATCATATTGCTACCAAAAGCAGTTTAATTCTGACTGAAGATTCACAGATTATTATTTTTTTTATATTTTACAGTTATCTCATATGAAGAGTATAATAACATTAACATTTTGAGTCGTCAATGTTACACCTCAAATGACACTCAGCCTTTCTTTAACTTACCCCTAACCATAACTTTTACCTTATAAATAAAGACACAACGCTTTTATTGGTATAAAACTGGCTGCAGCTCCTTTTATTTAAATACATATATTAATTAAATAAACTTTAAATAAACATATAAACCTCCAATAATAATAAATTATTAAATCAACCTTCATAGACTTTATTCAAACTGCGGTGCTAGTTTTTCCCTTAATAATACTAATATGGCCGTGAGCCCTCTGGACACAACTTACTAGCTGTTGAGCCCGTCAATCCCATCTTTACAACACCTGGCTCTAAGGTACCCCTTGCCCCTAGAAGCCCTACAACTGCTCTCTCAGCCCGTGGAGAGGCAACCAACTTCCCCCTTTTCAACTTGATCATATTTACAGACCTGTGTAAAGAACTAGCACCCCCGCCAATAGACTGCAACACTATAGCAAAACACTTTAAAACCCAGGGAGGGCGGGAGGGAGATTTCTGTAACTATTACGTCACAATTTTCTGCCTGTTTTTTCCCGCTCAGCCTCCTTATATAGCGCCCCCTTTGGCTCCTCCCCCTTCACCCGAAATAGCCAACCCAGGGGCTCTTTCCTCCCATAGGTCAAGAGCCCCTCCTGCACAGCTACGCATGCTTCCAGGGCTGTCCCTAACATTGTGTATTTTGGATACTTATTATTTGTACTTTAAAAAACATATAAATCACAAAAACAATATTGAGATTTAACCTTGCAATCACGCCAATACAAGCTGTGCACCTTATGTATTAATAAATACAATTTTTTACTAACAAAATTATGATTTAATATTTGCCAGTTAAAATGTAAATACATGGGGGCGGAGCCTGGAGGAACATGGAGTAGGCTGCTTATTCTAGCAGCTCCGTGCACAGCTAAGAATAAAGAGACAATAATGCTATATTAAACTTACATTGCTCACTCTAACAGGGACCCAATAGTGCCCAGAGCATAAGAACCCCTACAGAAGCACTCAGAAAGGATCGGGTATATCTCCCTACATACTACGCACTCACGGCATGTAATGATGCAGGGAATGTGGTCGCCATTTTGAGACCCATGCAGCTGTTACGCTCGCAACAACAGGAGCCTGTGTAAGGATGGCACTCATCAGAGACACTGAACGTTAAGGTTTAACAGTTTGCGATTTATTTAATCATTTCTCCTCTCCTAGTTGCACCTAATTACTAGTATAAGGCAGCCTTTGTTACGTAGGCTAAACCCCTGAAAGCTGGTACAGAGAAGTTGGCAAACTCATGGAGATTACGGCAAGCATAGATTATCTAAGAATAGATGCTACTGTCGCTGATCTGCTGCAGATGCTGGCCGAGAAAATGGAGAGCCATTTCGGCTCCCTCAGGGATCTACTGATACCCGAGCAGACTGTTGACCTAGTTGACGAAATACCCCGCAAGTCAGCTTCTCCTCCTAATGCAATATATGATACAGAGGGAGGTACTGCTGCTTCAGATGTGCTTGACATGTGGCAAGGCGGCCCCGGATTGTACCCACAACGGTCTGAACTCGCTGACAATACGCTGTCACTAGGGGCATATCCTGATTACCTCCCTGAACATTGTAACCGGAGCCCTGATCCTACGCAGATTCGGTGCTCTTTAAGCCTGAACTCAATTTTAAGCTTCTAGATGGTTTGCAGCCTGTTCAGCGCTGCATTGCCTGCAGTTCTCCCTCAGAAGTTCAGGATACTTGCATCTATATGAGACCTAACAGAGCCGCAGTAAGTATGAGATTGGACTTGCGCTCTCCGGACATTTTCCACACCCCTGTTCTAACCAAAAGTTATTGCTCCTTATTGTTTTTGGAGCCCTTTCCTAGACCTCTACTTATGCTTCAGGACAATGGGCATTGTAGCATACATGGTGATTATGTTAGCATCCTGGACAAAAATACTCTGACGCAAAACACTCCCTATGCTATATATTGCTCATTGACTGAACCAATTATTGGAGTTGGTTAAGACTCATACTCGCACGTTGCAGAGCGTCCTCATTACAATAAAGACTTAAATGCCATATTCCCTATTAACAGCAACTTTGGTCAGATGCATGTATGTGAATGTTGAATCAGCTTATATACACTGATTATGTATATATTTGTAACCTATGCTCCTCACTTAGATTTACACTGACCCCTACTTAATATTTTAGGGAATTGTTATTTCTCCTTTCTCAAGATGACCAGATACATGAAGACGTTAGTCTGATTTTTGTTTAGAAGGTTGGTCACCTTTCTACTTCACATATAGTTCCCTCTTTCCCTGCTACACATAGTTTTTAACTTAGGCATAGTTACTAAATCAGGACGTTTGTGATATCATGGTTCTGGATGTTTTGTTGAGTGTTACCCTTCTTAGGCCTTTACTAGATACTAAGTTCCTTTTTTCTCGTTGTCAGATATATCCGGACAGGCATATACAAGGTTGGTCCCTTCTCCTTCTAAGTAGTGGACCTTGATCCCCCTCTAGATCTCACTAATAGACCCCATTAAACATGCCTACAGATAATGTTACCACAAACTTTTTCTATACATGCCCTTTAACTTACTTCCCTATTAGAACAAATAAGTCCCCACATTACTGCATATAACAGTGGAAGGCATCCATTGAGAACCCTATTGCCACCCCTGTCAACCTCCTTTTTTAGAGCTCTATAGCCTTTCCTGACTTTCATATCTACAACTCTATTTAAATATAGCCAATTACTATGTCAAACAAAACATTACTTTGTTGAACTCACCACTTACAAATATTGTTAATGAGCTGCTGATAGAAATTGCACATGGCATAGGAGACTCTTAGTTGCTACTCTAATATCTAACGGGCACCTGCACTATTGCTTTAGCTCCCTTGACCTCTTAAGGTAGCTGTTTAAACTATTTTTATAGTGTATTATTAGCCTTCCTATAGTTTTATGCGGGATGGGGTGTGCGGCCGACAGCCGGGGCCGCGCACTCCTTCTAGTACTGTACAGGAAAGCACAATCCTTTTTAAAGAGCCTATCCAATTACCTTTTCAATGATGATCCACCATTTTAGGCCTAGCTGGTAATATATCCTGGTTTATATATGAGGGGTTGACCCATAACACAGTGTACTATGACGGGGTTCATATTGTAACAATTCCCCTACAGAAGATGAGCTATTTTAATTACAATATACACTCTATATATTCTATACGTTGGGTACTCAGACCTAACCATAATAGTATACACCGTATGAAATGTTGGATCTCTCCCTGTTATAGAGCGGACTTGCCAGAGGCTCTAGCCAAATTTCCAACTGAAGTGGCTATATCAGACCTCCATAATGCTCATAGGCTGTATAAATATACAGTATATTAACCTCCTAATATGCCCGTCAAACTATAGCATATACTCCTACCCTACATAGGTGGGAATAAGTCTAGTTGACTCCTTCAATATAGAAATCTAATAACCCTGTTATTATCCTCAGTAGTTGTTTAGCAGACGTGGAAAACATTTAATATTTAACTACATTATAAGCTTCACTCCCCCCATTAGAAGACTCCGCCCCACCACCACCACCACACCCTTATATTTTGAGCGGCTCTGGCCCGCTGACTTTCCCTCTCCCCCTATGTACTTTGGTCCAAGTGTGGCCGATAAATAAGCCAACTCCCCACATGCTGGCACCACTGAATTAGATATTTTAAAGAGTATTTTCTCTTTCAATGTGAGGATCATTAGTCACATAATTTAATATAAATTGAAGTTCCATCCTATCTCGTCCAAATCCCTGTCTAACACTATTTTAAGACATGATATATAATTTTATTTCTGCATATTCATTTTGTTTTGTGGACTCTATTGGTTTATGGACAATATGTTTCTTATTCTGATGTAATGATTTTTCAAGGATGAATCTTGTTTGTTAATTTTTATCACAACTTCAATAAAAAAAATATAAAAAAAAATAATGTAAAAACATAAATAAAAATGATTCAATATAAAATAATGGAACACTTCTTAAAGTCAAACAAGTCTGATCTTCATTATGATTTGTTGGGAATTTCTTGTTTTTCCCATCAGAATTGAGGTTAATGGCTTCATCATGCCAAGATTAACGGGCCATGATACTCAAATGTTGAAACACTTGAAAGTAATGCAGCATAGCTGTAAAAAGCTGACTAGAAAATATCACCTGAACATCTCTATGTAAAAAAGAAAGATATTTTACCTCAAAAGTTCCTCAGTAGCCACATCCCATTGTAAAGGACTTCTAAGCAGCAAATCAGTATGTCTGTCCCGGGACAGCTTACGTGCACACTCATCTTATTTCCCTATTCAGTTTAAAGAAGTTTACTAGGAAATATCATGAGAGTTAAAGGGACATAATACTCATATGCTAAATCACTTGAAACTGATGCAGTATAACTGTAAAAAGCTGACAGGAAAATATCACCTGAGCATCTCTATATAAAAAGCAAGATATTTTACCTCACAATTTTCTCAGCTCAGCAGAGTAAGTTCTGTGTAAAAAGTTATAATTCAGCTGCAGCCCAGCTGCAGGTAAAAAAACAAAAAAAAATGAAGAAATGAACAGCAGCCAATCAGCATCAACAGTGCTGAGGTCATGAACTCTTTTACTGTGATCTCATGAGATTTCACTTAACGCTTATGAGATTTCATTGTAAACTTCCTTACACTGAATAGGGAAATAAGATGAGTGTGCTGGAAAGCTCGCTCCTTCTGTCCCGGGACAGACATACTGATTTGCTGCTTAGAAGTCCTTTACAAAGGGATGTGGCTACTGAGAAACTTTTGAGGTAAAATATCTTTCTTTTTTACATAGAGATGCTCAGGTGATATTTTCTAGTCAGCTTTTTACAGCTATACTGCATCACTTTCAAGTGTTTAAACATTTGTGTATTATGGCCCTTTAAGTGAAATCTCATGAGATCACAGTAAAAGAGTTCATGACCTCGGCACTGCTGATGCTGATTGGCTGCTGCTCATTTCTTCATATTTTTTACCTGCAGCTGGGCAGCAGCTGAAGAATAACATTTTACACAGAACATTCATTGGATAAATAACAATATTGGCCACCGTTCTGCACATGCTCTGACCCAAAAAGCAAGATGAAGCTGCCCATACCACCAATGATGTCCGCCATTTTTGATGATGATCGAATCATTACAAATAACAAACATTACTGAACATATCATAACCCTCAGTTACTTTCCCTTCTCCTGCAACTCTCTCCTTTGTGAACCAATGTCCACCTCAAAATGGAGGCTGCAGTGCTGTTCTTATAGTGTGAAACAATGTTGCACGTTGGTCATGTTGTTTATGTTTGTGATGGGCTGTGTGGTACATAGGGATGTGATGTAATGTAAAAAGAGTGCAAATCGTCATTTTGGGTTTGGATGTTTGCTGTAGGGTTTTATTTTTTTGGTGTATAAATTCGGTATACGCCATTATTAGTTGTTAATTGTGCCATTATGGGGAAATGGAGATCAAATATTGTCGGAGTTAGCAAGTTTGGCTGTGTTTGACTTGATAAGATTGTTTTGATAATAAAAACAAAAAGCAGCCAATCACATTTTTTTCAATATGGAACAAGAATTTTAGAAAGATTGAAATTGAGGCCCTAATGTCATAATTAAAGCCCAAAGGCACAGAGATACGTTTTGGATTTTTGTTGTGAGTTTATGTGAACACATGCACACCTACTTCAGTTAAAAGTAACATCAACTTTCACTCCTATTGATCAGCCATGTAAAGGGACACTTAACACCTTGGGCAGATTTAATAAGCAACGGATGCTACTTAATCAGCCCTTAGTTTCTGGCAATCCGGAAACCGAAGTTAAGAAGCAGCGGTCGTAAGACCGCTGGTCCTTAACTTATCTGCCACCTTTTAGGTGGCGGACTGCAATCATATCTGATCAGGATGATTGACACCTTCTGCTAGCAGTCGATTGGCCGCAAATGTGCAGGGGGCGGCATTGCACAAGCATTTCTTGTGAAATGCTGGTGCATGTTAAATGACGACAACGTATGCTGTCGACATTTTGCAATGCAGGGCAGATCCCCTTGTCTTAATATAAAATAACATATAAGCCACATCTAAACAGGTTTAAAACAAATTAACATATTGTTTGCTGCATTTGTTTTTCAACAGCCAGACAACAAGGCTGACAACAAGGCTAGCACAGTCATAATATTAGTATAAAGTGCTTTGTTTTGCACTTTTCATCTGTTAAAGCTAATTAGGGAAAGATATGTTACAAGGTTAGTTTGTAGCATGTATTTCTATTTCTGAGATTAGAAAATCCAGTGGCGTCACTAGGGGGGTGCGGGGGGTGCGGGCCGCACCTGGGTGACACCCTCCAGGGGGTGACACCAAAAACATTTTTTTTTTTTTTTTTTTTATTGAAATTCAAAGAAATACAATGTTGAGATGCATAGATTATTTTATTAGAGGCTGGCATTTGTTAACATTAGTGGGACTGGGGAAGTTGTAGACACACAATTTTTTTGCCCCTTGAGCCAGTGCTGCAATTTCAACAAATAGTTTTCCCGGCTACTTTTGCTTGTTTGTACTTTGCTCCTCCCCTGCCCAATTTCACTATGAATGTTGTGGGTGTGCCGTGGGGCTTGCAAAGTTGCGGTGCTAGCCTAAACCTGCCTGCCTATCTGTGCTCACTGCTCAGTGACATGCGGCCCAGGGCTGTGCACTGACCGACTTGGAACAGAGTCAGAGAGCAGAATTTTCATAGTTTGCGCGCCTAAACCTTTTCTTCAGTGATTTATTTTAGAGTGCTTTGTTTATCTTTCATTTGATGTTCTGCTGAGCCAGGGAGCAGCTCTAGGCATGAGCTTCATAATTAATGCAGTGCAGTTTACATATTTTGTATGTGTGTGTCTGAGTTTTTGTGTGTCTCAGTGTTTTTGTGTGTGTGTTTTTGTGTGTGTGTCTGAGTGTGTTTCTGAGTGTTTGTGTGTGCATCTGAGTATGTTTTTAAGTGTGCCTGAGTGTTTGTATGTGTGTTTGCCTGTGTTTTTGTGTGTGTCTGCTTTCTGGGGGGGGGGGGGGGGTGACACCATGACTTACCGCACCGGGTGACACCATCCCTAGTGACGCCACTGAGAAAATCTGTACTTTTAAACTAAATTACAGGAAAAGGAGGCAAAATAAATAATGAAAGTAAATTGTAAAGTTATATTATGCATAACTAAACATTTTGGGCTAGATTATCACGCGCCCACAAATTGGCAAATTAACCAGGCGATAATTAACCAGGCATTACAAGCGGCTCACAGAATATTAAGGTTTATTACTGCACTAGGCAGTTTTGGGGGTCTAAAGTTGGTGGGAATGTGGTTTTAGAAAGAAAAAATGGCACAGAAAAGTACCTTTACATTGCAGTCTATGGGACCTGTGTGTTCCCAGTAGATATATATGTATATGACTATATACATATATATTTATGTGTTTATATGTGTATATACACATATATGAACACATAAATATACTGTATATGTATATAGATAGTCTTATACACATATATTTAAAAACATGCTGCCATCTCTGCGCTACTTACCCCTTCGCTGCTCAAGGTTCTGATGCCGTCTCTGAGTGCAATGCATCCCAGCGATGTGAATGCAATCTCTTGCTCCCATTACTGTTAACTTGTAATACCAGCGCACAAAAGCATACGCTGGTATTACACAGTGGAGTGCTAATATTGGTTTCATTAAAGCGATATTAGAGCTCCACTTGTAATCTGGCCCTGTATATTAAACTTTCAAGGTGGTAAAACATATTTTATGCATATAAAAATTTTTATTTAAAGATTTTTAAATAATGATATTGAAACTATCAGGAAAATCATGTTTGTGCACAAGTTATCTCTATCTGCATTGGCTGATAAGAACAACTCCTACAACTCTGCTGAAGGACAGAAATACTAATTCATCAGCTTGAAAACAAAATTTAATTCAAGACATGAACACCTTTTTTAAAAACAAAAAAACAAACAGTAATGCATTTACATTTTACAGGGTTCTTTTTGATGCAACATTAAAAATGTACTCTCATCTCCGTTAAAAATGAGCCCTACATTATAAAGCAGACAACCTCACAATTTCATGTTTGTTTCTTCTTAATTTAAAAAAGTAATGATTCTCTGTCCTTCTGATCTGGGGACACTGTTAGAATTAGGAGCTATGACCTTTAAAGCTCATTTTCTTTCATTTATTTTTTCATGTAAACTTTTCAATTCTGAATTTGACTTGTTTAAAGCATTCATCAATATGAACAAATTACAGTATGTGTGAATTCATGCTTTTCCTGTAATATTTTTTTATATATATAACCAGGTCAAAATAAGTTGGCAAACACTTTGTTTATTACAGGAGTCAAAGAAAATAAATTTTCTTTAGTGTTAACATGAGAGCAGGTTTTGGAAGCTATTGACGGTTGCTAAGCAACCACACACCTTATACAGTTCCCGTGTATTGTTAAAGACACTAGGGGATATGAGTGAGAGGAGAATGAAACATTAGCTATGGAGGATGCAACAGTACTTAGGGTAGTAAATCAGACTGCAACGTAAAGCAACAATATTACCAATAGGGAAAATAGGCAAAGAAATAAGCCCTATACATGTTTGTTAATTATGCCTCTTGCTAGTGGTGGCAGCATATAAAGCATGTATATGTTTGCTTATTTTCAGTGTATCATATATACTATATTATATATATATATACATGCTTTATATGCTGCCACCACTAGCTAGAGGCATATTTTCATGTTCAGCACCACTAGCCAGAAGATAGGTGCCCCTGCTGCTTTTTTGCTTCAGCTGTGTTTACTGTTTCCATAGTCAGCAAGTACACATATTATTATTATCATGTATTTGTAGAGTGCCAATAGATGCCGCAGCGCTAACACATAATACCATTGGCTTTTTTAGCTTTTGTACAGCTGGTAAAAAAGCTGAATGGAAACCCCCACACTCACACTCACACTCACACACACATGCACCACGCACACTCACACATGCACCACACACACACACTCACACACACACACGCTTACACATACACACACTTACACTCACACACAATCACACAAGCACAACACACTCACACACACACTTACACTCACACACAATCACACAAGCACAACACACTCACACACACTTACACTCACACACGCAACTACTTTAGCTTTCCTGTTATATATTGCTCACTACCAGAAACCCAGGAACCTATATAGAAGTCATACACCTTCATGAGATAACCAGGGGCAGCTGATTTGTAATCAAATTAATTAATAATCAATTTGATGAGGAGTAGCAATGGATCATATCATAGAATTTTCATCAAAACTTGCTGTCCCTTAAATCCTGTTGCCCTTAGCACATGCCTAGTAGGACTGGGGGAAAATATGCCCCTGCTGGATACACACACTAAGGACTAGATAACAAGTGAGGCACAAACGGTTTTGCGCTAGCGCAATCATGTTTTTGCAAGCCATTTTCATTTCATTGATATTACATGTGGAGCAAAATCACTAGCGCAATCGCCATTTATGCTTTAATCCTTACCGCCATCTCAGAACTGTGGTTAACTGTTAAATACACTATAAAGTACAGTTAAACTCATATTTACACTGTCATATAAAATTTAATAAAAATATTGCACAAAAAAGGACTCAAAGTTATGAGATCTCGAGTGTTAGAAAAAAAGGCAGTCAAATGACTTTAACATTGAGACACATACAGTACATATACATTGCTAAAGATGTATTTGTATGTATGTATATATATATATATATATATATATATATATATATATATGTGTGTGTGCGTACATATATATTAATGTATTTATATGTGTATATATGTATTTACAGTCTTATATACACATATAAAAACATTAATATATATGTACACATATATAAATCTATATATAAGTGCATTATATCCTTTTGCCATTAAGCAGATAAAAACATGATAAAACATATTTATGCAATATTCATATTTAAGAAAGATTTTAACTATGTATTTACTGTAAATATTTCACACTTGCTAATGTGAATATGCTATTTTGTTTATGCAATGGGTGTTTGTTTTTATCCAACAATTTGTTTTCCATTGACTTCTATTGGGAATGCAAAAAGGCGATGGCGTTTGAGCGATCTCAGTTGTTAGTTTTTTTCCCCCACGTTTTTTTCTCCATTGTTCTTTATTGGGAAATACATGCTCGCAAAAAAATAACGGCTAGATTTGGAGTTTTGTCGGTAACGACCCGAAAAACTAACGCCGGCTTTTTTCTGGCCGCACCATAAAAATAACTCTGGTATTGAGAGTCCACATAAAGGCTGCGTTAGGCTCCAAAAAAGGAGCGTAGAGCATTTTTAACGCAGCTTCAACTCTCAATACCAGAGTTGCTTACGCAAGCGGCCAGCCTCAAAAACGTGCTCGTGCACGATTCCCCCATAGGAAACAATGGGGCTGTTTGAGCTGAAAAAAAACCTAACACCTGCAAAAAAGCCGCGTTCAGCTCTTAACGCAGCCCCATTGTTTGCTATGGGGAAACACTTCCTACGTCTGCACCTAACACCCTAACATGTACCCTGAGTCTAAAAACCCCTAACCTTACACTTATTAACCCCTAATCTGCCGCCCCCGCTATCGCTGACACCTGCATTTTATTTTTAACCCCTAATCTGCCGCTCCGTAAACCGCCGCTACTTACATTATCCCTATGTACCCCTAATCTGCTGCCCATAACACCGCCGACCCCTATATTATATTTATTAACCCCTAATCTGCCCCCCTCAACGTCGCCTCCACCTGCCTACACTTATTAACCCCTAATCTGCCGAGCGGACCGCACCGCTATTATAATAAAGTTATTAACCCCTAATCCGCCTCACTAACCCTATAATAAATAGTATTAACCCCTAATCTGCCCTCCCTAACATCGCCGACACCTAACTTCAATTATTAACCCCTAATCTGCCGACCGGAGCTCACCGCTATTCTAATAAATGGATTAACCCCTAAAGCTAAGTCTAACCCTAACACTAACACCCCCCTAAATTAAATATAATTTTAATCTAACGAAATTAATTAACTCTTATTAAATAAATTATTCCTATTTAAAGCTAAATACTTACCTGTAAAATAAACCCTAATATTGCTACAATATAAATTATAATTACATTGTAGCTATTTTAGGATTAATATTTATTTTACAGGCAACTTTGCAATTATTTTAACCAGGTACAATAGCTATTAAATAGTTAAGAACTATTTAATAGCTAAAATAGTTAAAATAATTACAAAATTACCTGTAAAATAAATACTAACCTAAGTTACAATTAAACCTAACACTACACTATCAATAAATTAATTAAATAAACTACCTACAATTACCTACAATTAACCTAACACTACACTATCAATAAATTAATGAAATACAATTCCTACAAATAAATACAATTAAATAAACTAGCTAAAGTACAAAAAATAAAAAAGAACTAAGTTACAAAAAATAAAAAAATATTTACAAACATAAGAAAAATATTACAACAATTTTAAACTAATTACACCTACTCTAAGCCCCCTAATAAAACAACAAAGCCCCCCAAAATAAAAAATGCCCTACCCTATTCTAAATTACTAAAGTTAAAAGCTCTTTTACCTTACCAGCCCTGAACAGGGCCCTTTGCGGGGCATGCCCCAAGAAGTTCAGCTCTTTTGCCTGTAAAAAAAAACATACAATACCCCCCCCCCAACATTACAACCCACCACCCACATACCCCTAATCTAACCCAAACCCCCCTTAAATAAACCTAACACTAAGCCCCTGAAGATCATCCTACCTTGTCTTCACCTCACCAGGTATCACCGATCCGTCCTGGCTCCAAAATCTTCATCCAACCCAAGCGGGGGTTGGCGTTCCATCATCCAGTGGCTGAAGAGGTCCAGAAGAGGCTCCAAAGTCTTCATCCTATCCGGGAAGAAGAGGCGATCCGGACCGGCAACCATCTTGATCCAAGCGGCATCTTCTATCTTCATCCGATGACGACCGGCTCCATCCTGAAGACCTCCACCGCGGACCCATCTTCTTCCGGCGACGTCCAACTGAAGAATGACGGTTCCTTTAAGGGACGTCATCCAAGATGGCATCCCTCGAATTCCGATTGGCTGATAGGATTCTATCAGCCAATCGGAATTAAGGTAGGAATATTCTGATTGGCTGATGGAATCAGCCAATCAGAATCAAGTTCATTCCGATTGGCTGATCCAATCAGCCAATCAGATTGAGCTTGCATTCTATTGGCTGTTCCGATCAGCCAATAGAATGTGAGCTCAATCTGATTGGCTGATTGGATCAGCCAATCGGATTGAACTTGATTCTGATTGGCTGATTCCATCAGCCAATCAGAATATTCCTACCTTAATTCCGATTGGCTGATAGAATCCTATCAGCCAATCGGAATTCGAGGGACGCCATCTTGGATGACGTCCCTTAAAGGAACTGTCATTCTTCAGTTGGACGACGCCGGAAGAAGATGGGTCCGCGGTGGAGGTCTTCAGGATGGAGCCGGTCGTCATCGGATGAAGATAGAAGATGCCGCTTGGATCAAGATGGTTGCCGGTCCGGATCGCCTCTTCTTCCCGGATAGGATGAAGACTTTGGAGCCTCTTCTGGACCTCTTCAGCCACCGGATGATGGATCGCCAACCCCCGCTTGGGTTGGATGAAGATTTTGGAGCCAGGACGGATCGGTGAACCTGGTATGGTGAAGACAAGGTAGGATGATCTTCAGGGGCTTAGTGTTAGGTTTATTTAAGGGGGGTTTGGGTTAGATTAGGGGTATGTGGGTGGTGGGTTGTAATGTTGGGGGGGGGGTATTGTATGTTTTTTTTTACAGGCAAAAGAGCTGAACTTCTTTGGGCATGCCCCGCAAAGGGCCCTGTTCAGGGCTGGTAAGGTAAAAGAGCTTTTAACTTTAGTAATTTAGAATAGGGTAGGGCATTTTTTATTTTGGGGGGCTTTGTTGTTTTATTAGGGGGCTTAGAGTAGGTGTAATTAGTTTAAAATTGTTGTAATATTTTTCTTATGTTTGTAAATATTTTTTTATTTTTTGTAACTTAGTTCTTTTTTATTTTTTGTACTTTAGCTAGTTTATTTAATTGTATTTATTTGTAGGAATTGTATTTAATTAATTTATTGATAGTGTAGTGTTAGGTTAATTGTAGGTAATTGTAGGTAGTTTATTTAATTAATTTATTGATAGTGTAGTGTTAGGTTTAATTGTAACTTAGGTTAGTATTTATTTTACAGGTAATTTTGTAATTATTTTAACTATTTTAGCTATTAAATAGTTCTTAACTATTTAATAGCTATTGTACCTGGTTAAAATAAATACAAAGTTACCTGTAAAATAAATATTAATCCTAAAATAGCTATAATATAATTATAATTTATATTGTAGCTATATTAGGATTTATTTTACAGGTAAGTATTTATCTTTAAATAGGAATAATTTATTTAATAAGAGTTAATTAATTTCGTTAGATGGAAATTATATTTAACTTAGGGGGGTGTTAGTGTTAGGGTTAGACTTAGCTTTAGGGGTTAATACATTTATTAGAGTAGCGGTGAGCTCCAGTCGGCAGATTAGGGGTTAATAATTGAAGTTAGGTGTCAGCGATGTTAGGGAGGGCAGATTAGGGGTTAATACTATTTATTATAGGGTTAGTGATGCGGATTAGGGGTTAATAACTTTATTATAGTAGCGCTCAGGTCCGCTCGGCAGATTAGGGGTTAATAAGTGTAGGCAGGTGGAGGCGACGTTGTGGGGGGCAGATTAGGGGTTAATAAATATAATATAGGGGTCGGCGGTGTTAGGGGCAGCAGATTAGGGGTACATAAGGATAACGTAGGTGGCGGCGCTTTGCGGTCGGCAGATTAGGGGTTAATAAGTGTAGGCAGATGGAGGCGACGTTGAGGGGGCAGATTAGGGGTTAATAAATATAATACAGGGGTCGGCGGTGTTAGGGGGAGCAGATTAGGGGTACATAAGGATAACGTAGGTGGCGGTCGGCAGATTAGGGGTTAAAAAAAATTAATAGAGTGTCGGCGATGTGGGGGGACCTCGGTTTAGGGGTACATAGGTAGTTTATGGGTGTTAGTGTACTTTAGAGTACAGTAGTTAAGAGCTTTAGAAACCGGCGTTAGCCCAGAAAGCTCTTAACTACTGACTTTTTTCCTGCGGCTGGAGTTTTGTCGTTAGATGTCTAACGCTCACTTCAGAAACGACTCTAAATACCGGAGTTAGAAAAATCCCATTGAAAAGATAGGATACGCAATTTACGTAAGGGGATCTGCGGTATGGAAAAGTCGCGGCTGAAAAGTGAGCGTTAGACCCTATTTTGAGTGACTCCAAATACCGGCGGTAGCCTAAAACCAGCGTTAGGAGCCTCTAACGCTGGTTTTCACGGCTAACGCCAAACTCCAAATCTAGGCCCAAGTTAGGTTTTTCACGCTATTCGGGTTAATGCTAGCGCAAAATAAGATTTTTTTAGAACTTGTAATACGAATGCAACCCAACAAGCACAAAAATGAAAATCCTTGTGCTCCCAATTGTGCATTTACTCAGCTAGTAGTAAGCTTTTTGCATTCCTCAGGCACGCAAAAAGCTGAACTTTCAATGTCACAACTGCCTTAACTTATTCCCCTATAGACTTTAATGGAGTTCATAAAGTGTGGGGGGGGGGGGGGGAGGAAAAAGTGTGCTATCTTGAAATGAAATAGCAATATTTCACTTTCCAATCTTCTTCACATAACATATTTAGGCTTCAGAAAAGGCTTTAAATAATGAAGTATCTATTTTTTTATTTATTTGTTACCATGCTAGGCCTCCATGTAAGCAGCACACCAAATGTAAGGTGATATGGAACATGAGATTATATAGAAGGATTTATTAAATTGACATAAAAGTACAAATGCTCTAACCAATAGGCAAACAGCTTTGTGTTGATCATGTAATATGCACATTAGTTGTTCAATACTAAGAGGTTACATTATTGGCCATATATTATGTTAAAAAGCTTTGAAACTTTGTATATGATAAGTATGAAGGAACAGCAAACATGTATCTGTTATATTTGCCACTTATGTTTTTATATTCACATAGGTTTTATTTATATGTTATGACCTGTATTGAGCTGTCCACTACTACCTGAGGATTATGAAAAAGCTTTGGAATATCATAGGTACACTGGCGCTTGCTGCTTGTGAGTGCTCTAATTCCAAACGTTATTACTCTTAATACTAGGGCTATAAATAGATCAACTTTTTCTTATGATTACATTGGGTAAAAATGGGTTTTACTTGGCCTGGGTGTTCTGCAAAGCTATACAAAAGCAAAATATATTTGTTCAGTGTGAAAGGAAAATGGTGTATTAATTGCTTCAACATCAATGCCAGTTTGTCCATTTAAAGAGACAGTCTACTTCAGAATTTTTATTGTTTCAAAAAGACAGATAATCCCTTATCCCATTCCCCAGTTTTGCATAGCCACTTTTTACCTTGAGGATTACCATGTATCTAAGCCTCTGCAGACTGCCCCCTTATTTCAGTTCTTTGCGATCCAGTCATTAGCTAGTTTAGTGGACTATTTTTGGGAAAGTGTTGGAAGGGCAGTAGCACTATCAGTAGTATATGTTCACATTTTTTAAGTGAGCATTTTATGAGTGAGGCAAGTAGAATTAAGAAAAAGAAATATACATGAAATGAATAAGGAGCGAACAAACGACAAGAGAAGTGCTGCTGTATAACTGTGTTTTATGTGATTCACTGTTTCCCTTTTGTAAAAATGCTACATACAGGGAGTGCAGAATTATTAGGCAAATGAGTATTTTGACCACATCATCCTCTTTATGCATGTTGTCTTACTCCAAGCTATATAGGCTCGAAAGCCTACTACCAATTAAGCATATTAGGTGATGTGCATCTCTGTAATGAGAAGGGGTGTGGTCTAATGACATCAACACCCTATATCAGGTGTGCATAATTATTAGGCAACTTCCTTTCCTTTGGCGAAATGGGTCAAAAGAAGGACTTGACAGGCTCAGAAAAGTCAAAAATAGTGAGATATCTTGAAGAGGGATGCAGCACTCTTAAAATTGCAAAGCTTCTGAAGCGTGATCATCGAACAATCAAGCATTTCATTCAAAATAGTCAACAGGGTCACAAGAAGCGTGTGGAAAAACCAAGGCGCAAAATAACTGCCCATGAACTGAGAAAAGTCAAGCGTGCAGCTGCCAAGATGCCACTTGCCACCAGTTTTGCCATATTTCAGAGCTGCAACATCACTGGAGTGCCCAAAAGCACAAGGTGTGCAATACTCAGAGACATGGCCAAGGTAAGAAAGGCTGAAAGACGACCACCACTGAACAAGACACACAAGCTGAAACGTCAAGACTGGGCCAAGAAATATCTCAAGACTGATTTTTCTAAGGTTTTATGGACTGATGAAATGAGAGTGAGTCTTGATGGGCCAGATGGATGGGCCCGTGGCTGGATTGGTAAAGGGCAGAGAGCTCCAGTCCGACTCAGACGCCAGCAAGGTGGAGGTGGAGTACTGTTTTGGGCTGGTATCATCAAAGATGAGCTTGTGGGGCCTTTTCGGGTTGAGGATGGAGTCAAGCTCAACTCCCAGTCCTACTGCCAGTTTCTGGAAGACACCTTCTTCAAGCAGTGGTACAGGAAGAAGTCTGCATCCTTCAAGAAAAACATGATTTTCATGCAGGACAATGCTCCATCACACGCGTCCAAGTACTCCACAGCGTGGCTGGCAAGAAAGGGTATAAAAGAAGAAAATCTAATGACATGGCCTCCTTGTTCACCTGATCTGAACCCCATTGAGAACCTGTAGTCCATCATCAAATGTGAGATTTACAAGGAGGGAAAACAGTACACCTCTCTGAACAGTGTCTGGGAGGCTGTGGTTGCTGCTGCACGCAATGTTGATGGTGAACAGATCAAAACACTGACAGAATCCATGGATGGCAGGCTTTTGAGTGTCCTTGCAAAGAAAGGTGGCTATATTGGTCACTGATTTGTTTTTGTTTTGTTTTTGAATGTCAGAAATGTATATTTGTGAATGTTGAGATGTTATATTGGTTTCACTGGTAAAAATAAATAATTGAAATGGGTATATATTTGTTTTTGTTAAGTTGCCTAATAATTATGCACAATAATAGTCACCTGCACACACAGATATCCCCCTAAAATAGCTATAACTAAAAACAAACTAAAAACTGCTTCCAAAACTATTCAGCTTTGATATTAATGAGTTTTTTGGGTTCATTGAGAACATGGTTGTTGTTCAATAATAAAATTAATCCTCAAAAATACAACTTGCCTAATAATTCTGCACTCCCTGTATATTCATGTTTCTTTTTGCTACCTCTTGTCTCTATAACAAACTGTATTCAATGACTCCTTCCCCCTCACCAACTGCTTTATTTATTTGCCCATCTCTTTTAACCTTTCCTCAGATTTGTTCTCATAAGCTTCACACATTATTAAATTCTCACTCACTCCTCCCTGCACTACATCCCAAAGAAACTCTAAGTAGTGCAAATCTGTATATCATCTTATGTCACTCTCCCTCTTGCTCATACAAGCTACTGGGGATATCTCTCCCAATCCTGGTCCCCCACAACTTCTTAATCTCCACCACTGACCTAAGAACTTCCATAGACCTAGAAACCAGTGCTCTAAGAACCTTACTCAAATTCCTTGTGTATCCAAAGCCAACACCTTCTTTATTTGTGCACTCTGGAACTCTTGCTAAGTTTGCAACAAGCTCATTTCTATTCTTGATCTATTTATCATCCACTTACAATACCTGGCTTTCTCCCTCAGACACTCCCGTGCTGCATTGTCACATAGGGGTCTTCATTTCAGCCACATCCCTAGGCCTGGAAACAAACAAGGTGGTGGTGTGGGTATTTTACTTGCCTCTCATTGCACCTTTCAGCAAATAGAACCTAACTCTTCCTTCACAAGAGAGGCATGATTTGCTTGTTCTCTCCCCTCTTTCTACGTGCTGCAGTTATATATCACCCCCAGGCTCCTTGTGAAGACCAGGGTTAACCAACTCTGCACCAGTCACTTGTTTAGCACAGAAAGAGTTAACAGACACTTTCCACCTTAACCAATTTGTCACAGTCTAGCCACCCCAGCAGGGGGGTGTCAACCCGATCGTACTCTATCAAGTTGAATTCCGGCGATGTCTGTCCGCCTGCTCAGAGCAGGCGGACAGGTTATTGAGCAGCGGTCTTTAAACCGCTGCTTCATAACTGCTGTTTCTGGTGAGCCTGCAGGCTCTCCAGAAACAAGGGCCCTTCGGAGCTTTATAAATGGGCCTCAAAGTGTGTTTTATCAACTGTATCAGGTTGTTTATGGCATGGTATTGGGTTTTGCAAATACCTTAGGGCTAACAATGTGCCTTTTCCTGGCTTTAAAAAGTATTGATGTGTAAACAAAAGAATTTGTGCCTATTTTCACCAAGGGGTAATAAAACTAACTCTTCCTGTCTTAGACAGATCTGATAAGGAGTTGTAAATTACAGATACATACAACAGAAGATTTAGAGCAAGAAAAATTAACCCCTTCCATCCTAGAATCATGGGGCCTTCATGACACTCCACAACTCTTTCTGATCCTTTTGCTGCCTGACTTATTTGCTCTCCTTAGACACCCCTGCCCACATTCTTGGGGATTTAAACCTCCCTGTTGGTAATCCTACTGCCCCTGGAACAAAACATTTCTCCCTCTCACTTCCTTTATCTGATTTTCTTCTATCAATGCACTCTCTCAAACTTCACATATTCCCTTTTCATCTTTCTATCATCTCCTCACTTACAACCCTACAGCTCTTCGTATTTCTCTCCCTCCATCTAACCCTCATACGAAACACCTGACACGCTACCTCTGCAGAAATTCCCACACTGCTGAGCGACATTCTTCAATACAAGTTAATCTTGAACTCCTATTACTCTGCCCGCAACCTCTTTAAGCTGGATTATTGCTCTACTGTTTTCTCTACTCATTCTTCAAACCCAAAACTTCTGTTCTCCACTTTCAATACCAACCTCCTTTAACCACATCTCTCTCAGCTCTAGATTTTGCCAGCCACTTTAACAACAAAATGTATTCCATCAGAAACGAAATAATTTCTAAACAGACTTCTAGTCTCAACCCCCCCCCCAACCATTCCCAATCATTTGAAACCCACAGAGCCCCAAATTCAGCACTTTTGGCCCTATTACTGGGGACACAGATGTTGCCCTTATATCTTTCTCTCACCTAACTATCTGCCCCCTCAATACTATCCAAAGAACAAGGGGATATGGGAACGCGCTGTAAAAAACAGCATATGAAAGGTAAAGAACTATATAAGGAATGTAGGTTACACAAGATTATAATAAAAAAGTTTAAAAATGTATTACAATAAGCGATGCCGGCATCTGATACAAAGTAAAATAGTACAATTAAAATAGGATAAGAATCAACATAAAATGTGAGACATCAGTGTGTAATGCTGTAAGTAGCTGAAAAAAATAATAATATGTTGCAAAATAATAATATATTGCAAAATAACACAATGTAAAAATTGATACAGAGTCAATGTTACCGTCCTTTCACAATCAGGCCAGTGATTAGAGTGTCTGATCCAGCTGTTTATATGAATGCAGGTATAACTTGGGTGATTCCCTCTGCGTTGTTTATAAAACAGCGAAAAACTTGCAGAATCTTCTGGCTTGTATCCAATGACTGTGAGTTAAATTTCAAAGACACATTCACAGCCGTATTTGCGGGATGTCCCGTGCTGTGGACCGGTTCAGGTCAGGAGGTCAAAGTGCAGGAGTAATGATAAGCAACGACAAACTTTGTTTCTTTGAAGTTAAAATGAATCAGACTGCTTTTAACAAATGTGGGTCATGGGTGGGAATTACGCATATAGAGTCAATTCATATATTAAAGAGGCTCAATGCACCGCACCTACCGCATATGTGAGTCAAGCAGATGTATTGCAAGTAAAGTTTGTAACAGCGTCCATATTATTCAGATTCCAGTGCTGGACAGAAGAAAGTAGATCATGGGTATGATGGTATTTCCAAGAAAAAACAACTCTGTGAATAAGAGTTGGTCTCAACCACCTTACCTACTACTTAATTTCACAAGTTATGAGCAAATTTCTACGCGTTTCAGCCTAGTCAGGCCTTTATCAAGATGCTCATTATGGTCTTTCATGAATTTAAATACACTGTGGTTCTCTGTGATTGGATCAGAGAGGGTCATGTGATTAGATGAGAGAAAGTCATATGACTGTGTTTTACCATGACTTTTCACAGTTTAATCAACATTCGTTATATGTTTATAAATACCTCAACATTTTGTTCTATTTTGATGAATGTTATAACTAATGAGGATTGGAGTAAAAGCATTTAGATTGTGCAGTAGATCTATATACCAGAGATAATATAAGAAAAAATTGTACATGAAATATTTACATGAAAGATTATGAAAATATATATATATATATACAAAATCACGAGCAGTAAATATTTGCAACAAAAAATTTTTTAGTGGTGATTAAGTCGTGTGTATAGTTAACTCTAAAAGATATTGAAGTGAAATACTATAGAAATATGATAATATCAAAAACCCATCCTTATTTGAAAGACATATCTTTTTTTGAGAAACATATCCTATTTTGAAAGACATATCTTTTTTTGAAAGACATATCGTTTTTTTGAAAGACATATCTTTTTTTGAAAAACATATCGTTTTTTGAAAGACATATCATTTTTTGAAAGACATATCTTTTTTTGAAAGACATATCATTTTTCGAAAGACATATCTTTTTTTATCTTTTTTAAATCTATTTTTAATAGACATATCGTTTTTGAAAAACATATCGTTTTTTGAAAAACATATCGTTTTTTGAAAAACATCGTTTTTTGAAAAACATATCGTTTTTTGAAAGACATATCGTTTTTTGAAAGACATATCTTTTTTTAAAAGACATTGTTTTTTGAAAAAACATATCGTTTTTTGAAAAACATATCGTTTTTTGAAAGACATATCGTTTTTTGAAAGACATATCTTTTTATGAAAGTCAGATCTTTTTTTTGGAAGTTACATCTTTTTTTTGGATTGTTAAATCTTTTTTTGAAAGGCATATCATTTATTAATGTACTTTGAAGTCTAGATTATAAAATTGAGGTCTAATTCAGAATTAAGACCATACGGGTGAAGACTTTTATAGTTGTATATGAATTCCGCTTCTTTCTTGGTGAGGAGTGTGTTCATATTTCCTCCTCTATTGCCTAAATTCATCTTTTTAATTCCCCAGAATTTGAAATGTTTCAGGTTACTAGAATGTTTCTCTTTAAAATGTGCATAAAGATTAGTGTCAACAGATTCGTGTTCAATTTTTAATATGTGTTCACGTATTCTGTCTTTTAACATTCTGCTCGTTTGTCCGAAATAAAATAATTTACAAGAGCATTGAATGCAATAGATAATGTTTTTGTCCGTACATCTAATCAGTTCTCTAATTTTAGTGAACTGACCCGTCGTAGTGGACTTGATTTCTTTTACGGTAACATTGACTCTGTATCAATTTTAACATTGTGTTATTTTGCAACATATTATTATTTTGCAACATATTATTTTTTTTTCAGCTACTTACAGCATTACACACTGATGTCTCACATTTTATGTTGATTCTTATCCTATTTTAATTGTACTATTTTACTTTGTATCAGATGCCGGCATCGCTTATTGTAATACATTTATAAACTTTTTTATTATAATCTTGTGTAACCTACATTCCTTATACAGTTCTTTACCTCTCATATGCTGTTTTTTACAGCGCGTTCCCATATCCCCTTGTTCTTTGTCTATTTTGGTTTGATGTTAGGAGGTGCACTTACCTTTTGGGAATAGCATTTGAGATTTGAGCGTTGTATCTTATACCTACCCTGTTGTTTTGATTCCCTCAATACTATCCCTTAACAACCACTGTTCTCCCAATCACATACTGTTACTACAATTCTCACACATATTTTCAATCTATTTCAGTACTGGTAAATTTCCCCATCCTTTAAACATGCACTTAGCCTCAAAAACCTCTTGATCTAACCTCATCATCCAAATACCGCCCTATTTCCCTACTTTCTACTCTAAACTTCTGGAAAGGCTAGTTTATACACGATTATTAACCTTCATCACATTAAACACCCTCCTTGATCCTTTGCAATCTGTATTTTGCCCCAACACTCCACAGAGACAGAAATTATTTAGTTTATTAATAACCTACTACAGCAAAATCAAAAGGCTACTTCTCTCTGTTATTCCTTCTAGATCTGTCTGCATCTTTTGATACTGTTGTCCATCCGTCACCACTTTCTGTTGGGGTACCGCAAGGCTCTGTCCTCAGTCCCCTTCTCTTCTCAATCTACACATCATCATTAGGTTCCCTAATAAAGTCCCACAGGTTCCAATATCATTTGTATGCAGATGACAACCAAATCTACTTCTCTTCACCAGACCTATCTCCTTCCTTGCTAATCCGTGTCACTAACTGTCTTTCTCACATCTCTTCCTGGATGTCCTCTCACTGCCTCAAGCTAAATCTCTCCAAAACTGAGCTCCTTATTTTCCCTCCTTCTTCCAAAATCTCCACCCCCAATCTCACTATAACTGTCGACAACTCCATCATTAACCCTACCCCGCATGCCCAATTTCTTGGGGTCACCCTTGACTCAGATCTCTCTTTAACTCCTCACATTGAGTCCTTGGCTAAATCCTGCCGCTTCCACCTTAAAAACATCTCTAAAATTAGACATTTCCTTACACAAGACACAACTAAGATTTTAATTCACTCTCTCATTCTTTACCGCCTTGATTACTGCAACTCTGTCCTCTATGGTCTCCCCAGCTGCCACATAGCTCCTTTACAATCCATAATGAATGCCTCTGACAGGCTCATCTTCCTTAAACATCGCTCTTCATCTGTTGAACCTCTCTGCCAATCGCTTCACTGGCTTCCTCTTGCCTCCAGGATTAAACACAAAATTCTCACTCTGACATACAAATTGCTTAACTGCATTGCTCCCCCCCCTATATCTCAGACCTTGGCCACTAGTTATCAAGCCCTACACACCGGCAAAAGTAGAATTTAGTGACGTAAGCTTCGATCCGCCGGACTCAGTCGCCGGACTTACGTCACTCCAGATGTTCCGCACACAAGTTCGGCACAATCTGACTACTTTTGCTAGTTATCAAAAAACTAGCAGGTACGCTCTGCACTTTTCCGGCCCAGCGTACCTGGTTTTCAATCCGCCGCCCTGGAGGCGGCGGATCCCATAGGAATCAATGAGAGTCTGACCATAGCGAAAGTTCATGTTCGCTGCTGCCCGACATCCCATTGATTCCTATGGGAAATGTCTGCACCTAACACCCTAACATGTACCCCTAGTCTAAACACCCCTAATCTGTCCCCCCCTACACCGCCACAACTAAATAAATTTATTATCCCCTAAACTGCCGCTCCCGGAGCCCACCGCCACTGTAATAAACTTATTAACCCCTAAACCGCCGCTCCTAGACCCCGCCGCAACTATAATAAATATGTTAATCCCTAAACTGCAGCTCCCGGAGCCCACCGCCACTCTAATAAACTTATTAACCCCTAAACCGCCGCTCCTAGACCCCGCCGCATCTATAATAAATATGTTAACCCATAAACCGCCGCTCCCGGAGCCCACCGCCACTCTAATAAACTTATTAACCCTAAACCGCCACTCCCGGACCCGCCACCACCTATATTAAATGTATTAACCCCTAATCTGCCCCCCCCCCCCTTGGATGATGACTTCTGCCGCTCCGGATGTCTTCTTCTGTTCCATCGGTGGTCGGCTGGCTGAAGACGGCTAAAGGTAGGATGATCTTCAGGGGGGTAGTGTTAGGTTTAATTAAAGTGAGGGTAAAGTTAACAACACTCGTTCACTTTATATTATAGCCTTTTTTAAAATAGGGCTAGTTTCATTCATCATATTTTTTATATTGTATTATATAATGCTGTTTTTAACCTTTTACACAGCCGATGATGATAATCTTTACTCCGCTCGCCATTTTGTCAAATTGATTGACAGGCGAGTGATATTTGATCCTCCAATGCTCTTTTTCCCCTTAAGGGGTTCAACCCATTCTTTGCAACATCATGCGAATGCTAAGCGCATGTGTTAAACCCGTATTAGCATAATTTATTCTCCATGCTCGTTCATGAGACACGCATGCTCCGTAGATCTCATCTGTATGATTGATTTAGTGCAGATAACAATATTCTTTTAGAGCTGACTCTCAGTGCTATTAGAGTATCAGAAGAAGTGTAGAGTGGACAGCTTGTACATCTATGTTGGTAAGGATACACAAGCATAGGTGCAATCTGTGTGAGATGAAACAATGTCCAATGCTCAGTGAAGTAAGTTAGCGCTGTTGACTTATAGGGTAAATAGGAATCAGGTAGTACTGTCACTTTAGGGGACGTGATACTGTTACAGCAAGTTGATGGAAATTCAGACAGAGCTGTGAAGGAGTAGCAGCAGGAAAACTCTTACTGTAGTTGCTCCGCAGATAGTTAGTCTCACATGGAGGATGGTGACGTCACAGAGTGGGTGGAGTCAAACCCGCTGATTGGAGCAGGGCTTGTGTCCATTAAACAATACTGCTACAACCGGGTAATCTTGATGCTGAAATTCCCACAAGAAGCAGGTATGGGTGAGGAGGGGTAGCAGCCAAGGTTCCTTCCGAATGAAGAGTGATGTTGTGATATGTTACCAGTTGGTGCTTATGCGGTAACAGGTCCGTGAGAGCTGAGCTGCTGTAGGAAATTGGGGAGAAAGGTACAGAGTCTTTATGTCTGTATGGTATATGAGGATGGTAAATCCGTAAATGGGAAAACAACTTGCTGGTGTTACTGTTAGGCAATTTGCTAACAGATATCCAAAGTTTGACTCTCCCAAATAGCGTAGACAGACAGGACAAGGAAGGTGTAGCAAATAAGAATCTGACACAATGAATGAATATAGTAATTCATTGAATACTATGCTTCAAAGGGTATTGGCGCATGCGCAGTTCAAGTGATCATCGTGAACGCGCTTCTGAGCGACGTAGAGAGTGGGTGGGACCGCTCAAGAAGACAAACACTGGAGAACACGGAAGTATGGGTTGGGAGGAGTCGGCAAGTAGACGCTACATGATTTAAAATATAAATAGTATAAAAACTATAGGTGTAACATAAAAAAAAAGTTAGCGACTGCATTAATGTACTATTGGTAAATGCTTAGGTGTCTTCTATAACATTTAACTTTACCTTCACTTTAAGGGGGTTTGGGTTAGATTAGGGGTATGTGGGTGGTGGGTTTTAATGTTGGGGGGTTTGTATTTTTTTTTTACAGGCAAAAGAGCTGAATTCTTTGGGGCTTGCCCTGCAAAAGGCCATTTTAAGGGCTGGTAAGGTAATAGAGCTGTTAACTATTTAATGTACAATAGGGTAGGGCATTTTTTATTTTGGGGGGCTTTGTTATTTTATTAGGGGGCTTAGATACATTTTTTGTAACTTAGTTTTTTTTATTTTTTGTACTTTAGTTAGTTTATTTAATTGTATTTAATTGTAGTTATTTGTAGTTAATTTATTTAATTAATTTAATGATAGTGAAGTGTTAGGTTTAATTGTAACTTAGGTTAGGATTTATTTTACAGGTAATTTTGTATTTCTTTTAGCTAAATATAAATCCTAAAATAGCTACAATATAATTATTAATTACATTGTAGCTATCTAAGGCCTAGATTTAGAGTTCGGCGGTAGCCGTCAAAACCAGCGTTAGAGGCTCCTAACGCTGGTTTTGGGCGCCCGCTGGTATTTGGAGTCAGTCAGGAAAGGGTCTAACGCTCACTTTTCAGCCGCGACTTTTCCATACCGCAGATCCCCCTACGCCATTTGCGTAGCCTATCTTTTCAATGGGATCTTTCTAACGCTGGTATTTAGAGTCGTTTCTGCAGTGAGCGTTAGAGCTCTAACGACAAGATTCCAGCCGCCTGAAAATAGCAGGAGTTAAGAGCTTTCTGGCTAACGCCGGTTTCTAAAGCTCTTAACTACTGTACCCTAAAGTACACTAACACCCATAAACTACCTATGTACCCCTAAACCGAGGTCCCCCCACATCGCCGCCACTCGATTAAAATTTTTAACCCCTAATCTGCCGACCGCCACCTACGTTATACTTATGTACCCCTAATCTGCTGCCCCTAACACCGCCGACCCCTGTATTATATCTATTAACCCCTAACTTGCCCCCCACAACGTCGCCGCAAGCTACTTAAAATAATTAACCCCTAATCTTCCGACCGCAAATCGCCGCCACCTACGTTATCCCTATGTACCCCTAATCTGCTACCCCTAACATCGCCGACCCCTATGTTATATTTATTAACCCCTAATCTGCCCCCCACAACGTCGCCGACACCTACCTACACTTATTAACCCCTAATCTGCCGAGCGGACCTGAGCGCTACTATAATAAAGTTATTAACCCCTAATCCGCCTCACTAACCCTATCATAAATAGTATTAACCCCTAATCTGCCCTCCCTAACATCGCCGACACCTACCTTCAATTATTAACCCCTAATCTGCCGACCGGAGCTCACCGCTATTCTAATAAATGTATTAACCCCTAAAGCTAAGTCTAACCCTAACACTAACACCCCCCTAAGTTAAATATAATTTTTATCTAACGAAATAAATTAACTCTTATTAAATAAATAATTCCTATTTAAAGCTAAATACTTACCTGTAAAATACATCCTAATATAGCTACAATATAAATTATAATTATATTATAGCTATTTTAGGATTAATATTTATTTTACAGGCAACTTTGTAATTATTTTAACCAGGTACAATAGCTATTAAATAGTTAAATAGTTAAATAGTTCCGATCAACCAATAGAATGCGAGCTCAATCTGATTGGCTGATTGGATCAGCCAATCGGATTGAACTTGATTCTGATTGGCTGATTCCATCAGCCAATCAGAAAATTCCTACCTTAATTCCGATTGGCTGATAGAATCCTATCAGCCAATCGGAATTCGAGGGACGCCATCTTGGATGACGTCCCTTAAAGGAACCGTCATTCGTCGTCTAGTCGTCGGAAGAAGAGGATGGATCCGCGCTGGAGGTCTTCAAGATGGAGCCGGTCGTCATCGGATGGAAGAAGATAGAAGATGCCGCTTGGAGAAGATGTTTGCCGGTCCGGATGTCCTCTTCTTGCCGGATAGGAGGAAGACTTTGGACCCTCTTCTGGACTTCTTCAGTGGATGTCTAGCCCCCGCTTGGGGTGGATGAAGATCTTGGAGCCAGGACGGATCGGTGAACCTGGCATGGTGAAGACAAGGTAGGAAGATCATCAGGGGGGTAGTGTTAGGTTTATTTAAGGGGGGTTTGGGTTAGATTAGGGGTATGTGGGTGGTGGGTTGTAATGTTGGGGGGGGGGGGTATTGTATGTTTTTTTTTACAGGCAAAAGAGCTGAAAGTCTTGGGGCATGCCCCGCAAAGGGCCCTGTTCAGGGCTGGTAAGGTAAAAGAGCTTGTAATATTTGTATTTTAGAATAGGGTAGTGAATTTTTTATTTTGGGGGGCTTTGTTATTTTATTAGGGGGCTTAGAGTAGGTGTAATTAGTTTAAAATTGTTGTAATATTTTTCTTATGTTTGTAAATATTTTATTATTTTCTGTAACTTAGTTCTTTTTTATTTTTTGTACTTTAGATAGTTTATTTAATTTTATTTATTTGTAGCAATTGTGTTTAATTAATTTATTGATAGTGTAGTGTTAGGTTAATTGTAGGTAATTGTAGGTAGTTTATTTAATTATTTTATTGATAGGGTAGTGTTAGGTTTAATTATATCTTAGGTTAGGATTTATTTTACAGGTAAATTTGTAATTATTTTAACTAGGTAACTATTAAATAGTTCTTAACTATTTAATAGCTATTGTACCTGGTTAAAATAATTACAAAGTTGCCTGTAAAATAAATATTAATCCTAAAATAGCTATAATATAATTATAATTTATATTGTAGCTATATTAGGATGTATTTTACAGGTAAGTATTTAGCTTTAAATAGGAATTATTTATTTAATAAGAGTTAATTTATTTCGTTAGATAAAAATTATATTTAACTTAGGGGGGTGTTAGTGTTAGGGTTAGACTTAGCTTTAGGGGTTAATACATTTATTAGAATAGCGGTGAGCTCCGGTCGGCAGATTAGGGGTTAATAATTGAAGGTAGGTGTCGGCGATGTTAGGGAGGGCAGATTAGGGGTTAATACTATTTATGATAGGGTTAGTGAGGCGGATTAGGGGTTAATAACTTTATTATAGTAGCGCTCAGGTCCGCTCGGCAGATTAGGGGTTAATAAGTGTAGGTAGGTGTCGGCGACGTTGTGGGGGGCAGATTAGGGGTTAATAAATATAACATAGGGGTCGGCGATGTTAGGGCAGCAGATTAGGGGTACATAGGGATAACGTAGGTGGCGGCGGTTTACGGAGCGGCAGATTAGGGGTTAAAAGTGTAATGCAGGGGTCAGCGATAGCGGGGGCGGCAGATTAGGGGTTAATAAGTGTAAGGTTAGGGGTGTTTAGACTCGGGGTACATGTTAGGGTGTTAGGTGCAGACGTAGGAAGTGTTTCCCCATAGGAAACAATGGGGCTGCGTTAGGAGCTGAACGCTGCTTTTTTGCAGGTGTTAGGTTTTTTTTCAGCTCAAACAGCCCCATTGTTTCCTATGGGAGAATCGTGCACGAGCACGTTTTTGATGCCGGCCGCGTCCGTAAGCAACTCTGGTATCGAGAGTTGCATTTGCGGTAAAAATGCTCTACGCTCCTTTTTTGGAGCCTAACGCAGCATTTGTTTGAACTCTCGATACCAGAGTTAAATTTATGGTGCGGCCAGAAAAAAACCCGCGGAGCGTTAACAGCCCTTTTACCGCCGAACTCTAAATCTAGGCCTTAGGGTTTATTTTACAGGTAAGTATTTAGTTTTAAATAGGAATAATTTATTTAATGATAGTGTAGTGTTAGGTGTAATTGTAACTTAGGTTAGTTTTTATTTTACAGGTAAATGTCTCTTTATTTTAACTAGTTAGCTATTAAATAGTTATTAACTATTTAATAGCTATTGTACCTAGTTAAAATAAATTGAAATATGCCTGTAAAATAAAAATAAATCCTAAAATAGCTACAATATAATTATTATTTATATTGTAGCTATATTAGGGTTTATTTTAAAGATAAGTATTTATTTTTAAATAGGATTGATTTAGTTAATAAGAGTTATAATATTTAGATGTATTTAATTAATATTTAAGTTAGGGGGTGTTAGGGTTAGGGTTAGACTTAGGTTTAGAGGTTAATAATTTTATTATAGTTGCGGAGATATAGGGGGGGGCAGGATAGGGGTTAATAAATTTATTATAGGTGGCGACAGTGTAGGGGGGGCAGATTAGGGGTTAATACTTTTAATATAGGTGGCGGCGGGGTCCGGGAGCGGCGGTTTAGGGGTTAAACAATTTATTTAGTTGTGGCGGGGTACGGGATCGGCAGGATAGGGGTTAATAAATTTATTATAGGTGGCGGCGGTAGAGAGGGGGCATGATAGGGGTTAATAGGTATTATGTAGGTGGTGGCGGGGTCCGGGAGCGGCGGTTTAGGGGTTAATTAGTTTATTAGAGTGGCGGTAGGGTCTAGGAGCGGCGGTTTAGGGGTTAATAACTTTATTTTATTTGCGGGGGGCTCCGGGGGCACCGGTATAGGGGGTAGAACAGTGTAGTTAGTGTGGGTGCTTAGTGACAGCTTGTCAATAAAGCTGTAAAAAAGCCGAAGAGCAGTGAGATTGTATGAGTGATAACTATCACAGTCCGCTGCTCATCGCCCCGTATTTGGTGCGCGGCTTTTTGACAGCTTTATTGATAACTTTGGGGAGATTTTTCAGGTCCGCGGCGGCGATCGTAGGCGACCTTAGGCGGGCATATTGGGCCGGCGAAGGCAGGTAAGTAGACACGTTAATAACTAGAGGCCCTTGTCTCCAGATACTCTCCCTCCCGCCCCCTTCGCTCTGCTCATGACCTCCTACTCTCCTACTCTCTTGTTACCTCCTCATACTCCTGCTTACAGGACTTCTCCAGACTGGCTCCCATCTTGTGGAACTCTTTGCCTTGCTCCACAAGACTCTCTCCTAGTTTTGAAAACTTCAAGCGCTCCCTAAAGATTCTACTGTTCAGGGATGCATACAACCTACACTAACCTTTCTTTATACTGTTTCCTCTCCTCCATTGCTCTCCCCTTGAACCCCCTTAGCATGCGAGCCTAAGAGCAATGCTGTTTGTAGATCACTTTCTTTAGAGCTGACTACAACACTGTGACTCTTGGCAGGGCCCTCTACCCGTCTGATCCCTATAAATGTTTCCTTGATTTCTGCCTATGTTTTTAGTGCTGCAGAATCTGTTGACGCTCTATAAATAACCGATGATAATAATCCTCACTTGCTGCAAACCCTCCAATACTTCAACATTTGGGACACAGCATTTTTGTGGTTCTCCTCCTATCTTTCCAACCATAACTTTAGTGTATCCTTCTCTGGCACATCCTCTGCCCCTTTATCACTTTCTGTGGGGGTACCACAAGTTTCTGTCCTTGGTCTTCTTCTCCTCTCAGTCTATACATCTTCTTTAGCTTCCTTAATAAAGTCCCACAGGTTTCAATATTGTTTGTATGCAGATGACACCCAAATGTACCTCTCTGTACCAAACATATCCCCTCCCTTGCTAACCCATGTCACTAACTGTCTTTCTAATATTTCATACTGAATATCCTCTCACTATCTTAAGCTCAATTTCTTCAAAACTGAGCTCCTTATTTTTCCGCCCTTCTATAAAAATGTATATCCCTCATTTTTCTACTGTTTATAATAACATAATTGCCCCAACCCTGCATGCCCTGTGTCTTGGGGTCACATCCAGTCTTTGGCCAGTTCCTGCAGCTTCCACCTTAAAAAAATCTCCAAAATTTTCCACTTCCTCACACTAGACACAACTAAGTTTTTAATTCACCCTCTCATCATTACCCGCCTTGACTTTTGCAAACCTATCCTCTCTGGTATCCCTAGCTGATGTGTATCTCATTTACATTCCATAACGAATGCCTCTGGCAGGCTGATCAATCTTACACATGTCTTCTCATCCCAAATGTTGAAACACTTGAAAGTGATGCAGCATAGCTGTAAAAAGCTGACTAGAAAATATCACCTGAACATCTCTATGTAAAAAAGAAAGATATTTTACCTTAAAATGTCCTAAGTATTCACATCCCATTGCAAAGGACTTTAAGCATAAAATCAGTATGTCTGTCCCGGGACAGCTAAGGGGTTGAGCCTCGTGCACTCTCATGTTATTTCCCTATTCAGTTTAAAGGAGTTTACTATGAAATCTCATGAGAGTTAAGTGAAATCTCATGAGATCACAGTAAAAGAGTTCATGACCTCAGCACTGTTGATGCTGATTGGCTGCAGTTCATTTCCTAATTTTTTTTTATTTTTTTTTTACCTGCAGCTGGACAGCAGCTGAGTATAACTTTTTACACAGAACTTACTCTGCTGAGCTGAGGAAATTGTGAGGTAAAATATTTTCCTTTTTTACATAGAGATGCTCAGGTGATATTTTCCTGTCAGCTTTTTACAGCTATACTGCATCAGTTTCAAGTGATTTAGCAAATGAGTATTATGTCCCTTTAAGACTCTGCTGTTCAGGGATGCATACGCTAACCTTTCTTACCTCGGTTCCTGTCCTCCTACTTTGTAATCCACTTGAACCTCCTTAGCATGTAGGCCTACAAACCCATCTGTTTTGTAGATCACATTCAAAAGGGGATTTACCACTTTTGGAAGAGCCCTCTAGGTATTTGTCTCCTATAAATGCTACATTTGCATATTCCTATGTTTAATATTAAGGATTTTTCAGACAAAGCATACAATTTTAAACAATTTTTTTTATACTTCTATTATCACATTTGCTTTATTCTCTTGATATCCTTTGTTGAAGGGGCATAAATGCACTACTGGGAGCTAGCTGAAAACATCATGAGATACACTAGATAGTTCACAGTAATGCATTCACGCTCCTGAGCCTAATTAGGAATGCTTTTTAATAAAGGATATCAAGAGAAAAAAAGCAAATTAAATAATAGAAGTAAACTGGAAAGTTTATCTGAATCAGGAAAGTTTAGACTTTACGGTCCCTTTAATTTGGACATTGTTTTAAAATTTGTTTACATTTTTACTGACCATAAATAAAATTCAGATGATCTATTTTATTTTTGTGTTTATTTCATAGTTTAAAGTTATAATTTAAGCTATTTGTTGAACTGAAAATTTTCAGGTGTATTATATGCACTAAGGCTGTATTATATAGCTTGGTACATTAAAAACTTGTGCAAAAATTAGATTTACTGGGTGAAAGAGGCCAATGATTTGTCAAGGTTTTACAGCTGTTAAATCATATAAACCTAAAAATCATGTGAATACTGAAGCAACATGTGTTTTCTAATAGACTGGAATGGTGACCGCTCTGTATGAAAAGTATATGGTGAACTAGAATGGTCTGTAGTTTAAAAACCCAGTGAATCACATATCTCCCCATAAAGGATTGAAATTAAAGTGCCATTAAACAGGTTAAGATATGTGCATATCCTAAAATGGCTAATTAATTAAATAGTTTGCATAAAAAATTGTTTAAAAATTGCTAGCAAGTATTTTAAAATAATTTTCAAAAATACTTACATAGCCATGCTGTCTGGAGCACTGTGCTCCACCCCCCTTATCAGTGTTTAGACACAGGCATTGTATTTCAACTGAGTTCCCAGCAGATAATCCCTGTTCACTTTTGCATTCTACCTAAGCAACAATAGATATAGATACAGCCATAGAGGCCTATTTATCATAGGTCTGTCGGACCTGATCCGACAGTGCAGATCAGGTCAGACAGACATCGCTGAATGCAAAGAGCAATGCGCTCTCCATATTCAGCATTGCATCAGCAGCTCTTGTGAGCTGCTGGTGCAACGCTGCCCCCTGCAGACTCGCGGCCAATCGGCCGCCAGCACGGGGGTGTCAATTAACCTGATCGTACTCGATCGGGTTGAATTGTGGCGATCTCTGTCCGCCTCATCAGAGCAGGTGGACAGGGTTGTGGAGCAGCAGTCTTTAGACCACTGCTCCATAACTTGCGTTTCTGGCGAGTCTGAAGACTCGCCAAAAACACGGGCCCTCAATCTCTATTCGCAGCTTGATAAATGGGCCTCATTGAAGAAAATGTGTGGGGGGGTTAGAGCTTTACAATTCAAAAACTTAAATGAAAGGGTTAATGGCGAGGCACTGCAGTATAAATTTGCAGGTAAAGTAATTAAAGTTCATTATATTTTGTCTCTATCCCAACTTGTTTTATGTCCCTTTAATCCAGTTTTAGAGGGTTTAGAAAATAAAACAGATGCTTTTTTTCTGGATCATCAATACATCAAAAATGTGAGTGGAAGATTTATCCCTTTTACAAGTGTTCATTGTGTATTTTATTTATGTTTTACATGCTATGTTAAACTATTTAAAGATGTTGAACAATATTAAGGAACCAGCTTTCAGGACTATAATGACAATACCAGATTGTCTGTCAATGAGGTGATTTTACAGAATTTTAAGCCCAGTAAAAAATAAATCATTATGCATTTATTTTGTAACGAGCGACTTTAAAACACAATGGAGCTTTGCAGGACTAATATTTAATGTTTTTAACAAAGCAATTTAAAGTATAATTTATATTTATAAGTATAATTTTCTCTATTAAATGTTAAAATGGCATTGAATATTTAAATTCTGTTTATGCATTGTATATGTTTATTTTATTACAATTAGATATTGCTAAGGAGAAAAGATGGCTGCATTTGACTCTTGCATACAAGGGGCTCTATTTATCAAGCTCCGTACGGAGCTTGACGGCCCCTGTTTCTGGCGAGTCTTCAGACTCGCTAGAAACAGCAGTTATGAAGCAGCGGTCACAAAGAACGCTGCTCCATAACCTGTCCGCCTGCTCTGAGCAGGACACACATCGTCGGAAATCAACCCGATCGAGTACGATCGGGTTGATTGACACCCCCCTGCTGGCGGCCGATTGGCCGCGAGTCTGCAGGGGGTGGCGTTGCACCAGCAGCTCTTGTGAGCTGCTGGTGCAATGCTGAATAAGGCGAGCGTATTGCTCGCCGTATTCAGCGAGGTCTGGCGGACCTGATCCACACTGTCGGATCAGGTCCGCCACACCTTGATAACTTGGGGCCATGATATCCAAATGTTGAAACACTTGAAAGTGATGCAGCATAGCTGTAAAAAGCTGACTAGAAAATATCACCTGAACATCTCTGTGTAAAAAAGAAAGATATTTTACCTCAAAATGTGCTAAGTATTCACACCCCATTGTAAAGGACTTTTAGCAGCAAATCAGTATGTCTGATTTCCAGATTCAGTTTAATGAAGTTTACTATGAAATCTCATGAGAGTTAAGTGAAATCTCATGAGATCACAGTAAAGTTCATGACCTCAGCACTGTTGATGCTGATTGGCTGCAGTTAATTTCTTTTTCTTTTTTTTTTACCTGCAGCTGGACAGTAACTGAACATTTTTACACAGCACTAACTCTGGTGAGCTAAGGAAATTGTGAGTTAAAATATCTTCCTTTTTACATAGAGATGTTCAGGTGATATTTTCCAGTCAGCTTTTCATTATACTGCATCAGTTTCAAGTTATTTTGCATTTGAGTATTATGTCCCTTTAATTTCAGTTCTTTTGGTTTTTATGGTCATTTATTAGATCATATTCATGATGCATATTTGGTTCCTTGCTGTTGAAGCAAAGAGACAAAGTTGATCACTTATGAACATGCTAACTAACAAGACAGGAAGAATTATACTGCTCTTACTGTCGACTTTCTAGTTATACTTTCTACCCAAGCCTGTGACCCAGATAAATGCTGCCAGGTTGATCATACGGGATCTATTATAATTGGAACCCTATAAAAGTATACTTTGTGAGACAGAGATGTTTCTTAGAAGGCAATTAAGAACATTCTTGAAGATATTTTTAAAAACACAAGAAAATGAACATATCCATAAAATTTTTTGACACTGTTTACTTTCACAGGTAAGTTTTTATTTTTTAAAGGTAGTTAGGTATTGTTTTGTAAAGGTAGGGTTAGTCTATTTTGGATTAACTTAGGGGGTTTAGATGTTAGTTTGTTATTTTGCGGTGGGGGCTGTCGGTTTAGGGGTTAATAGTGTATTGCTTTACTTTGCAATGGGGTGGCGGTTTAGAGGTTAATAATGTAAAGAGGTAGTTTGCAATGTATGTATGTATGTATGTATGTATGTGGTACTTGTAAAGCGCAGCTAATCACCCGTTAGGGTCTCAAGGAGCTGCTCATTTTATCTACCTCAGAAGGATGAAAGGCTGAGTGGACCTCGCCGGGGATTGAACCTGCAACCCTTGGGTTGCTACAGAGCTCAGCCACAGTGTCTTAGCACTGTGGGGGTGGCGGTCTATGGGTTAATAGGGTAGTTTAGTGCAACTTTTTTCAACTGTTTTCTCTGGACAAAAAGAGTTTGAGTGGTAAATGCGATTGCATTTCAACTTGTAATACGAGCTCATCGCTAGTTCGCGCAAACCAATTTGTGATAATTTTAACAGCACGTCACTTGTAATATGGATTTAAGCGTAAAGAACACTGATCTCACGATCGTATTTACGATCCTCCCACTAACAATAGTGCTTCACTCATAATCTAGGCCTTAGTCAGACCACATCTAATCCAAATTTGATTTTACTAATAAAGGTATTAAAACAATATTAACATGATCAGCTGTACCCCATCTTCCTCAACAGGTTTTGAAATGTCTGGATAGACCCTTCATGTAGCTGGAGTTCTTAAACACTGTAAAAGACCTCAAAGCTAGTTAGGCCCAGACCCAATGAACGCAATGTGAAATACTACCAAACCATCAAAGATGAAATACGCCTCTTCTTCTTAGACCTCTAAACTCTGATGTGACCTTTCTATTTTAGAACCAGACACAACTAAACATTTTTGGTCCCATCACTTTATTAAATATATATATATATATATATATATATATATATATATATATATATATATATATATATATATATAAAAAATATGCAAAGAGCCTTGCAAATTTAATTAATAATGTTCTTATGGTTTAAATAGAGTGTATATTTATAATGCTTCTTGTCATTGGTTCACCATATTTGTTCAGCTAGCTCCCAGTAGCATGCTGATGCTCTGGAGGTGATTTTAACTATGTTTTAAAATGATTTAAATCACCAAATCTGGAATTCCAAAATCTAAATGTTTTCAATGGTATTTTATTAAAAATAAAATTATTAAAAATTACCATTGTTCATTGCCAGTTTTCGTTTGTTTTTTGTTTTCTTTATTGCAAATAATAGTCTACATTTATTTAATAAAATCAACTATTAACTTTCTGATTACAGTACTGTACTATCTTTCTGATATTACTATGCATACAATAGTATTTAAATTATATACAACTACCTTTAGGTTGCATGTATAAGCTGTATTATGCTATGTACATTTTGCAGATTTATCTTTGTGAAGGACACGTGAATCAAGACATGTACAAGGTTATCCTGGAAGAAAACTTGCTTCCTTCTGATCTCAAAATGTTCTCCAACTCTGAGGACTGTTTTTTCCAGGAAGACAATGATCCATGCCACACAGGCCAATCAAGGTGTGGATGGAGGGCCACCAGATAAAGTCCCTGATATGGCAAGCCTAATCTCCAGACCTGAACCTCGTTGAAAACCTCTGGAATGTGATCAAGAGGAAGATGGATGGTCACAAGCCATCAAACAAAGCCGAGATGATTGAATTTTTGCACCGGGAGTGGCATTAAGTCACCCAACAGCAATGTGAAAGGCTGGTGGAGAGCATGCCAAGATGTATGAAAGCTGTGATTGAATTCAAGGTTATTCCACCAAATATTTATTTCTGAACTCTTGTTAAGGTAAAACATTAGAAATGTGCTGTTTAAAATAAATATGATCTTGTTTTATTTGCATTACTTGAGGTCTGAAAACACTGCACCTTTTTTGTTATTCTGGCCAGTTGTCATTTCTGCAAATAAATGCTCTAAATGACAATATTTTTATTTGGAATTTGGGAGAAATGTTGTCAGTTGTTTATAGAATAAAACGAAAAAAATAATTTTACTTAAACACATACCTATAAATAGTAAAAACTGATAATTTTGCAGTGGTCTCTTAATTTTATTAATTTAAATATTCATATAATAAAAAATAAAATAAAAATAAATCACCATATTTATGTCAGATGTCTTATGATTCAGGTTTGTAAAGATTTGTCCAACGTATATATATGTAATATATTAATTGACTTGCTGTCACGAATGCTTGTTCCAGAATACAAGTTCAATAATAGATGCACTCTCATGCGTATGGATTTAGCATGCATAGAGGCTTGTCCCCTATAAAAACCATTTATAAATGCACAATCTCATTTATGGGTCTTTTAGAAACATATTAAGCAGCTGGGAAGCGGGTCGAGATTTACAGTTTAACAGACATGAAAATCCTGTAAAAGAAAAAGTTATTGTAAGTGTTTTGCATAGAAACCCAAAGTCACCATTTTGTGTATAGTTAACCCCAAAATTGAACTGGGTCTTTAACAAAAAAGAGAAATATTGTTTAAATAATCTTTGTGAAAGTGGTGGAATGCCCATATATCAGTAGAAAAACATTGCACAGTCTACCCATCCAAATAACATAATAGATGCATTTAGATGGGTTAGCAGTGGTGCGGATGGAAACGGATTGCAATAGTTAACTGTGAAAGCCGCAATTATGCGATCTACTGTAATAATCGGACATATGCAGCAGTGAATAATTTGATCTGCCGCACCAAGCCTCCTATTAGTGCAGAAAAAAAGTAGAAAGGAACAGCACCTTCTGTAAAGTGGGTGCTCGTGTAGAACGGTGAACTGCCTATTCACCTCACAGTAATCACAAAGAAGGTAATGTCCACAGCACTCCAAATAGCAAAATCTTTATTTCAGGACTATAAAACAGCGACGTTTCGGGATTAATTTCCCTTAATCATGCATCATTAAGGGAAATTAATCCTGAAACGTCGCTGTTTTATAGTCCTGAAATAAAGATTTTGCTATTTGGAGTGCTGTGAACATTACCTTCTTTGTGAAGCCTCCTATTAGTGTGGCCCTGGACTCAGTGAAGAAGGCTCATTAGTAGCTCAGCGCTCTAGAGGTACGTATAGCACCATTAAAAGACAAATTAAAGGCAACATATATATTAATGCATTTTGTTAGTATATATATATTTGTTCTCTTTAAATTAGTTGGTGAATTTGTTCAGATATTTGTTTTGTGAAAACAAAAATATCTAAAACTTTGCTTCAAATTCAGCCGATACTAAAAATTAATTTCCGGGACCTTATAGCCAATGGATTGTGATTGACCCCTTAATTATAGCCTTATATAAAGTAAAGGAGCATAAAACATTGATGTTGAATGTCCTGTGACAGTAAGGCATTGGGTAAAATTTGAATTTATTGCAACATCATTAAATTTTATGGCAAAACCATATTAAAATAAACCTTCAAAATGATTATAAGTTGCTGATAAGTTAATAAAAGGGTCAGCACACCATACTCTAGGAGGCCGTTAGGCTGTGTCTATGATCAGATCATAAATTATATAATTAAGGGTAATAACTGATTAATATATCACTTATTAATGCCTCAAGAAACACAGTGAACACTAATAATAAGTAAGTTGTACAACAGCCTAACAAAAGCGTCTTACCTACCTGAGCTTTTTGTGTGTAATGTCGCTTTACTTTACATCAGCCACTGGCAAGCTTAGCTGGACAAAACTATTGCTTTTCTTATGCTGGATTATCAATATTTATGGTTTGCAGACTGCTGTTTGACTCCTTGACTATTTTGAGGTCATTATAGAAACATATAAACCCCCTTACCATATATAATACTGGCAATGCCCCTTGCAGAGTAGCAATTGTTTTCTTCTGTCAATTAAAAGATATGTTACTTTAGTCAAACATGCATTGTCCACATTGTCCACTTATTTTGCTTATGTTTGACATATTTATATACTTTACTGTAGCTTATGCTACATAGTGTCTATTTGATGAATAGTTTTGAGTATAGATTTTTTTTTTTTTCCAATAAGCTTTATTAAACACAAAATCAGAATTACAAACTTGGCTCTGGTTACAATGTGAGCCGACATAACATACATCGTAAATATCTTATGATATCTTCCGCGGCTTTTACTATTACAAGGTATCCAGTTTTTATTTCTAAAAGCTCTAAAATGTTTTCGGTGACTGGCCCCTACCAACTCCAAAGATAGGTTAATCAGCCTCTCTTGGACTGATGTTGAAATATTACATAGTCAGATTTGGTCGGCAGGGCTCCGTCAGATGTTTTCCACTGCCTACTTGGTTACAACAATTAGAATTTCACATTTAATATTGTCATTTGTGTAAAAGATATATGAGAAATAAACATGGGAGGGGGAAGGGGAAAAGAGGGAAGGGTACGTCTGTGTCAACTCCACAGTAGGGGTATGTGTGCGTTGTGCCCAATGTGTCTTTCGTGCAGGCAACTTGTCTGATCTTATTACGTCTCACTAACAGTCAGTCATCTCTGTGTGCGTTCCACCGCATCATCATGTATTCGTGTTGGTCCAATTTGCCTATTCCCAGGTAGTGATACCTTTCCATGAGAAGCAGGTTATCTACTTGGTGTTTCCATGTTGTAAGGTTTGGTATGTCTGTGGTTTTCCATTTTTGTGGTATCAGTGACTTGGCGCTATTAAGCATGATGAATAGGAGATTTTGTTTTATATCATCTTTGAGTTTCGGCAATCTATGAAACAGCAGGACCCCTGGGTGTCCGCCTATGTGTGAATTCAAAGTTTTGTTTATATGGCCTATGACCTCACCCCAGAAAGTTATCAGTTTCTCGCAGCCCCACCACACATGGAGCATATCTGCAGCCTCCCCACATCCTCTCCAGCATCTACCGCTTGTCTGTTTGTATATTTTTTGTAATCTTACCGGAGTAAGATACCACCTAGACACAAATTTAAAGTTAGTTTCCTGAATTTTGGCCGAAACCGAAGCTTTTTTATGGTTGCGGAAGATCCGCATCCACTCCCCATATGAGATGTCTAAATTAAGTTCTCTGGCCCATTTGTAACAATATGAGGGTAGTTGCTCTCCCACCAGGTTCAAAGGCATCTTGTATAGTGCCGATATGAGGTGGCGAGGGGGGTGCGCTGTCGTACATATGGTTTCAAACTGTGTGAGTTTTCTTCTCAGATGTCTTTGTAATTTATGTGAGCTTGCATAGTGAGATATTTGTGCATGTGTGTACCAGGCAAGTGGGTGGTCCCCTAATAATCTCACAAAATCTGTCAACGTCATCACTTTTCCCTCTTTCATGACTGTATTGAGTATGTTGTCTCTCAAGTGTATTGGGTTGCCTGTGGTTGGCTTGGGTTTTATTGTGAAAGTGAGTTCGGGGTTCCCCACCAGTGGGGTCAGTGGCCCCGGTCTTGTTGTTATGTGTGTGCTAGTATTTATTAATGCATCCCAGCTCAGGAAAACTTCTTGCATTAAAGGGTATCTACTTATAGTCATGGGTCTCTGTTTTGTGTGTAACCATGCCAGCCCTCCCACATTCTCAACCTGTAATACATTTCTATCCAGTTCGATCCATTGTTTAGAGTCTGAATTATGGCTCCACTCCACCACAGCCGTCCGGTAGGAACTTAGATTCGGTAAGCTCATTCCTCCCCTCTCTCTGGGCAGGTATAGGGTTTTCCTAGGCACCCTGGGTTTAATACCTCCCCAAATAAATTTTTCGATGTTGCCCTGTAGTTGAATTAAGTAATCTTTTGGTAATGGAATGAGTAGGGCCTGTAAGACATACAAGATGCGGGGGAGTATATTCATTTTTACCGTGTGGATCCTACCCAGCCAGGATAATGGTTTACTTTTCCATCTAGAGAGGTCATTTGTGATTTCTTTTAGTAGGGGAATGTAATTTTTTGTGAACAAGTCATTAAACTGATGTGTAATGTGTATGCCCAGATATTTTATATGGGTGTGTTGTATTTTGATGGGACACCTGTGTCTGACATAGTCTATAACTGATTTAGGGGCGTTTACGTTAATCAGCTCAGATTTAGATAGATTTAAGTGGAAATTTGATATCTCACCATACTCCTCAAAAGTTTTAAGAAGGGGGGGCAGGGATCTGTCTATTTTCGTCAACGTCAATAAGATGTTGTTGGCGTACATTGCCAATTTATATTCCTTGTCTTCAGTTTGGATACCACTTATCTCTTTTTGTGTCCTAATCTTACACGCCAAAACCTTGATGGAAATGGCGAACAGGAGCGGTGACAAGGGGCACCCCTGCCTTGTCCCGTTTCTAATGCTAAAGGGTTCAGAGAGGACCGAGTTGGTTCTAACTCTTGCTATTGGTTTAGCATAAAGGGAGAATACGTTATCCACAAAGTCATTGCCTATGTTCATATCTCGCAGGGTGGCCTCGAGAAAGTCCCAATCCACCCTGTCGAAGGCTTTTTCGGCATCCGTGGATATCAGAACCAGATCTTGCCCAGTGTCATGTGCCAAATCCATCAATTGTAACACCTTAATGGTGTTATCTCTTGCTTCCCTTTCCGGTATGAAACCCACTTGGTCGTTTGATATTAAGTGTATCAGGAGGGGGTTCAGTCTATTTGCTAACACTTTGGCGTAAATCTTTATGTCCGAATTTAGAAGGGAAATTGGCCGAAAATTTTCTGGAGTGTCAGGAGTTTTGCCTGGCTTTGGTATCATAATGATGTGGGCTTCTAGCATTGATGTCGGAAAGCCACCTATATGCCTAATGGAGTTGAAGAGTTGCAATAATTTAGGTGCCAGTATGTGGATACATTTTTTGTAGTATCTTACTCCAAATCCATCGGAGCCTGGGCTTTTCCCGTTTGGAAGGGCCTTAATTGCGTCTTGCATTTCTTTAATCTTAAACGGGAGATCTAGCTTTTCTGCTTGATTCTTGTCTAGTTTGGGTAAGTTAATTCCCTTTAGATATTCATCTATTTTTGATTTTTTGGTAGATGTGGAGTCTGCTGTCGTAGCTGTTGCGTTTAGATTATAGAGTGTTGAGAAGTAGGAACGGAACGCCTCAGCAATCGATACGCTATCATGTTTAATCTGTTTGGCTTTATTTTTCATGTGATGTATGTGCATTTTTAGCTGTCTACGTTTTAGGGTCCTAGCCAGTAATTTCCCTGCTTTATCGCCTTGGTCATAATATTTTTGGCGCAGTCTGAGTGTCCGTTTTTGTTGCTCTTGTTGTAAGTATATATTAAACTCTGCTCTAATCTGTCCAAGGCGGTCTTTGACTTCTACATTTTTGGGGTCTTTTTTGTGCTCCTGTTCTAATTGTCTGAGATTGTGTAGTAGTGTGTCGTGTCTGATTCTGTGTTGTTTGAGTAGATTCACCTTAAATTTCAAAACCCCCCCCCCCCTCAGAACACACTTGTGTGCCTCCCATATTGTGGACCACGTCACATCAGGGGTATCATTGAGCTGGAAATATTCTAAAAGGGACTTTTCTGCTTCTGGGTATAATAAAGGGTGGTCTAGCAGGCTGTCATCCAGCCTCCATATATAAGGTGTGACTGGGGACTCTGGCCACTCTATCTGACACCTCACTGGGGCATGGTCTGACCAAGTGATGGGGTGGATCGAGGAGTGCCTAACAAGAGTAAGGCCTATGGTATCTGTAAGGATATAATCAAGTCTCGAGTAGCTTCTATGTGGACTGGAGAAAAATGTATAATCCCTGATCGAGGGGTGGAATGTACGCCACACGTCATGGAGGGCCAATGTACCTATTTGATTGTTTATATGCTTAATATCCTTTTTTGATATGCATGTTTTGCCTCCTGATGTATCCAACTCTGGGTTTAGTGGGACATTAAAATCTCCGCCCACAAACGTTACCCCCTTTGAATTGTCTAGTATTTTCCCTGAGAGTGTGCGCATAAATGTTGCTTGTGCTCTATTTGGGAAATATACATTAATTATTGTGATTGGTCGCCCATGTAGTAGTCCAGTCAGGATAAGCACTCTACCCTCTGAGTCCTTTTCTATGTTTATGACTTTTAGTGGGATATTTTGCCTAACTAGTATCCCCACACCATTTTTCTTTGCTGGCCCTGAGGAAAAATATGCAGTGGGGTATATGTGATTGTGCCATTTCGGTTCTGCACCTTTCTTGAAGTGCATCTCCTGTATTAGGACAATGTCCCCTTTTAATCTGTTTAAATCATGTGATATTATGGATCTTTTCTGGGGGATGTTAAATCCCTTGACATTAACCGAGATGATATTTAAATCATGTTTTTTTGTGGGTGTTTTCATTTTTGGTTTATGTGTTACGTCTTGCTTGCATCAGAGCTATTAGGTTCAGCGTTTTGACCGCTCCCACCAATCCTAATGACTATTGGGTAGTTGCTGTTGTTAGTCTAGTGAGTCTACGAAGTTGACCAGTGGGCAAAGGGAGATTAAGGGTCGGAGGGGAGGGGGGTTCAAATACATCTGCTAGAGATGTAGATATCAGTAGGATTAACCTTAACAACCCAAAGGTCACTATGCACCAATCTGTACAATGTGTCCAAACTTTAATACTCTGATGCAGTCGTTGAGGGTAGGGGCCCTCTTCCCCTTAGCATCTATCATGGATTACCTTCTAATTTGATTTCACTGAGTTAGCATAAATTCTTGTCGTGTGGGGGGATTATACATGTAGCAGAGTTTGAGTGCTAAGAAAGTCTGTTCTGTATGTTTCAGATTGAGGTGTCTAATGTTCGTGGCTCATTTCGCACCTTCGTGCTTATATGTGATATTAAGGGTGTGACGTTTCTTTTTTCAAATGGAGTTCATACTAACTCTGGTGATTGTCCCTTGCACTGGGGGGTGTATATGCAGTGTGTATTATATTGACAACTATAGCTAAAATGTTGTAGTGACCACCATGCTCAAGATCTAACACATCCATTCAAACTATAAACTCTTAAGTAACCTTAATAATAAAAAACAATGTTAACACAAACTAAAACACATTAGCTGATTATATACTCATCTGTCCCGTAGTTGCAGTGGCATTTTACCGTCCTTTTCAAGGGTAGGAGCAACATTTTCCACTCTGCAAAAAGAGGTACAGAAAAGGGCAGAGAAAACAAAGTGTCAGACAGGCAACCTCTATATCACTGTGTTCTGGAGTTCCATAGAGATGGGGGCGGTTGGTTTTAAAGTGTCTCTGGGGTTCTGAGTATTTGGTCTTCTGCCCCTTTGTGGTTGTGGTGGCTCTGTGGGTGCTGGGATCTTTATCTGTAGTTCTTCACAAAAAGATGGGACATCCTCCATTGTTCGGAGAGTAGCTGATTTATCTCCTCTTGTAGCCATGATACTCACCGGGAACCCCCATCTGTAGGGGATCTTTTGAGCTCTTAGTACCGTTGTCACCGATTGCAGGTCCCTACGCTTCTGTAGCGTGACCGGGCTTAGGTCTGTAAAGATTTTTATGCCAATACCAGCATGTGTAATTTGGGTCTTCTGCCGTGAGTGTCTGAGTATCTCTTCTTTTTCAGCGTAATTAAGGAATTTTACAATTATGTCCCTTGGTGGAGCTTTTGCTGGGGGTTTGGCTCTCAATGCCCTGTGAGCCCGTTCAAGGGTGACATCTGGCGCTGTGTTTGTGCCCTTTACTGTCCTAAAGAGGTTTTGTAAGTAGCCTGGTATAGCAGGGGGATGAATACTTTCTGGAACCCCTCTTATCCTTAAATTATTACGGCGACCCCTGTTATCCAGGTCCTCTACCTTCTCCATTAGGTTATGTATGATTTCATTTTGATCATACGAGAGCTGAGATAGATGCTGAATGTCCTGTGTTGCTATGTTGTGACCTTCTTCTAACGTCGAGAGTTTACGCTCCACTTTCTTTATATCTTTTTTCATTTCATGGAACATTTCCTTCATGTCCGACATAGCAGATTTAATATCATCCTTTGTTGCCAGATGTTGTAGATCAGCTTTAGTAATGTCACATGTGGCGCTTTCTGTCTGTATGTCCATGTCTTGAGCCATTTTATGGGTCATCTCAGGTGTGTCCATTGTTTGGGTTGGGGTGCTTTCTAGGGGTTTTAGATATTGGATTATCTTTTTGGCTTTTGCAGGGGTGTCCAGCTTAGATTGTTTTTTTGCTGCCATAACCAGGGATTTATAGTCAGTTGTAGTATCTGAGGCTTTTATCTGTTATTTGTGTCCCTTAAGGCAGCTGAGTATCTAGTGCAAAAGGGGATTTGCTTATACTTCACCCAGTGCAATGGGCTTTACTGATTCTGTGTGAGCTGATTTATCAACCCTCTTGAAGGAGTTGGTGCCTTTTAATGATGAGGGTATATTACTTTAAGCCCACTGATGCACAAAATTACAGTTTTTATGCCTGTGTGTAAGGTAAGTGTTCACTGTGGGTTATGTTTCACCACGTGGGTTGTGCATTAAAAGTTTCCCCTTCAGTCCCTGCTTGTGTGTTCACAAATGTTAGGTTCCCAATATTCCCACCTTGTCAAGAGCTTTTTTCCCCCTGTTGTTCGGTACCTTTTTTGTTTTTGTTGTTTTTTTTCTTTTTTTTTCCAGGTTGGTGTCTTCTTTTACTCTCTTAACAAGTGCTCCGGTGCCCCGGCTGTGTACCGCGGTTTTGGTGTAGAGCTGCGTGACCTGTGTGGTGACTTGTGTTTATCCCCCTATCCGGTCTGCTCCTCTGCAGCACAGCTCTTTCAGCGGTGTGGGAGCGGGACTTGCCGCTCTTGGTAGCCGATGCGCATAGCCTTCCTCTTTCACTTACGGGCTGGTCTCAAATACGCTGTGGGTGTTTAACTTTGCCTCGGGGGATTGCCGCTTCACTTTTGTGCCAGGCCTCAGAGCTCTCCTGTGCTTTGTTGTTGCTCTCCGTTGCCGCCTTTGCAAGTTACAACCGGCTAATGACCTGCATGCGGTTTGCGTGCTTTCTGCCTGCTATATGTTGCTTTGTTCCCCCACTAATTTATAAATTACTGCCTTTTTAGGGAAAAGGGGCCCGGGAGCTTCTCTAGTTTGCGGCCATTACTCAGTGCGGCCAAGCTCCGCCCCTGAGTATAGATTTTTTTAAGTAGATTTTAATGCAGATCTACTATCATTGTTACAATATTTTTGTCTGGTGGAATTTTTCTTTGGATTTGTATTAATGACCATGTTATAATTATATAAAAGTATATATAAGTGTGTGTGTGTTTATATATATGTGTGTTCATTTATGTGTACATATGTATTTATGTATTTGTATGTGTATATATGTATTTACAGACATATATACACATATACATATAAACACATACAAACATATATAGACATATATAGAAATGTATTTGCAATCAAGTAGATGAAAGCATGCAATATTCATCTTTAATAAAGTGTTATACTGTGTATTTACTATAAATGTTACACATTCCAATGTTCTGCACATAGCAGAATATGTTCTATGTATTCATAAAACGATATTCCTATAAACATATATATATTTCTGTAAATGTCTATCTATATCTATCTATCTATCTATATATATATATATATATATATATATATATATATATATATATATATATATATATATATATATATATATATATATATATATATACAGTGAGGGAAACATTATTTTGATCCCCTGCTGATTGTGTACGTTTAATGTTAGGTTTATTTAAACAGTGACAGAATAACAACAAAAATCTAGAAAAACGCATTTCAAAAAATTATAAATTGATTTGCATTTTAATGAGTGAAATAAGTATTTGATCCCCTATCAATCAGCAAGATTTCTGGCTCCCAGGTGTCTTTTACACAGGTAACGAGCTGAGATTAGGAGCACTCTCTTAAAGGGAGTGCTTCTAATCTCAGCTTGTTACCTGTATAAAAGACAGCTGTCCACAGAAGCAATCAATTAATCAGCTTCCAAACTTTCCACCATGGCCAACATCAAAGAGATGTCCAAGGATGTCAGGGACAAGATCGTAGACCTACACAAGGCTGGAATGGGCTACAAGACCTTCACAATTGGTGCGATTATTTGCAAATGGAAGAAACATAAAATAACTGTCAATCTCCCTAGGTCTGGGGCTCCATGCAATCTCACCTCGTGGAGTTTCAATGAACATAAGAACGGTGAGGAATTAGCCCAGAACTACACGGGAGGATCTTGTCAATGATTTTAAGGCAGCTGGGACCATAGTCACCAAGAAAACAATTGGTAACACTGAAATTCTGCAAGGTCTCCCTGCTCAAGAAAGCACATGTACAGGCCCATCAGACGTTTGCCAATGAACATCTGAATCATTCAAAAGAAGAACTGGGTGAAAGTGTTGTGGTCAGATGAAACCAAAATCGAGCTCTTTGGCATCAATTCAACTCGCCGTGTTTTGAGGAGGAGGAATGCTACCTATGACCCCCAGAACACTATCCCCACCGTCAAACATGGAGGTGGAAACATTATGCTTTAGGGGTATTTTTCTGCTAAGGTGACAGGACAACTTCACTGCATCAAAGGGACGATGGACGGGGCCATGTACCATCAAATCTTGGGTGAGAACCTCCTTCCCTCAGCCAGGGCATTGAAAATGGGTCATGGATGGGTATTCCAGCATGACAATGACCCAAAACACACGGCCAAGGCAACAAAGGAGTGTCTCAAGAATAAGCACATTAAGGTCCTGGAGTGGCCTAGCCAGTCTCCAGACCTTAATCCCATAGAAAATCTGTGGAGAGAGCTAAAGTTTCGAGTTGCCAAACCTCAGCCTCAAAACCTTAATGACTTGGAGAGGATCTGCAAAGAGGAGTGGGACAAAATCCCTCCTTAGATGTGTGCAAAACTGGTGGCCAACTACAAGAAACATCTGACCTCTGTGATTGCCAACAAGGGTTTTGCCACCAAGTACTAGGGGTCAAATACTTATTTCACTCATTAAAATGCAAATCAATTTATAACTTTTTGAAATGCGTTTTTTCTGGATTTCTTGTTGTTATTTTGTCTCTTACTGTTCAAATAAACCTACCATTAAAATTATAGACTGATTATTTCTTTGTCAGTGGGCAAACGTACAAAATTAGCAGGAATCAAATAATATTTTCCCTCACTGTATATATGCAACCCCAATTCTGACAATATGTAAAATGCAAAAACAAACAAACAAAAAGAGTCATTTGAAAATTTAATTCACCTTGTACTATATTAAAAACACATTATTAACACATTATTTGATGTTTTACTTTGTGAATATTAAGTATTTTTGAAAATATACACTAATTTTAAATCTGATGACTGTTTACCACTATCTAACATCACCTTTTCTTTAAATAAAACTTATTAAGCGTTTTAGCACTGAAGACACCAGTTGGTTAAGTTTAGCAAGCAGAATTTTCCCCCATGTCTTCAGATTTTTTTTTACAGATTTTTTTTTACAGAAATACTTCAAATACCTTTAGTTTTTCACTTTTTATTTTAAAATAGATATTTCTATATATATCTAAGTATACAGTATATGGGCTGCATTTATTAAAAATTGCTGGACATCACCACGAGAGGACAGCATTTAACATTGCACTAGCAATGCTTGTAGAATGCCGCCCCTGCTCAATCATCCTGATCAGATTTGAAGTGGCGGACAGGTTAAGAAGCAGCAGTCTTGACCGCTACAATACGCTGTCGGCATTTATCATTGCACAAGCAGTTCTTGTGAATAGCTTGTGCAATGCCGCCCCTGCAGATTGGCTGCTAGCTGGGGGTGTCAATCAGCCCGTATAGTATCGGGCAGATTGATGTCCGCAACTTCAGAGCAGGCGGTCAAGTTATGGATCAGCGTTCTTTAGACCGCTGCTTCATAACTGCTATTTCCGGCGAACCTGAAGGCTCGCACGGAAACAGGGGCATCAAGCTCCATTCGGAGCTTGATAATTCAGCCCCTATATCTCAGTAGATATCTATATATGTATATATTCATAGAAATATATAGGTATAGATAGATATGTTTTTTTTTTAAATCATATATATTGAAATCTCTATTTAAAATAAAAAGAACATTTTCATATATGTAAATATCATAGGAATTTAAACTATTTTTCTTACCTAGGTTTTAAAGCTGTTGGTCTAGTGCAGTGTTGGGGTAGCGATAACTATTAGTTGGTTTTTTTTAAGCACCCCATAGAAGAAGTTTTGTGGGAGCGATAACCAAAGCCCTGAAGATAGCACGCCTAAGTCTCTCACTCTCGATCTTTTTACTTTCAGCTTGTAATACGCACACTAACCCCCCTACATTAAAAAGTTTATTTTGAGCGCAGTTAGCGTGCAAGCGTGGAAAAAATGCAGCGCCACTTGTAATCTAGCCCTAAATCAGTCATTTATTGAAAATCTGTATACTTATATACTCATGACTGGCACATGGAGCAAAGGAAAATGTATATTATAGGGTATTATATATTTATTACAAAGAAAAACAATGCAGCCTATTATAATTTCTAGTGGTCTAAAAATAAATCATCTTGCTATATGGCTGTTTTCTGGCTACGACATCATGATTTTCTCTTTCAAGCTTTATTCTCTTGGTATTCTTTGTTTATGGAGCAGCAATGCACCAATGGAACCTTAGCTGAAAATGTAATTTGAGCAATGACAAGAGGCGCATAGGGGCAGCCACGCCCACTAATCAGCAGCTAGCTCCCAGTAGTGCAATGCTGTTCCCAAGCTAACCTAGGTATGCCTTTCAACAAATTAAACCAAGAGAACTAAGCAAATTAGACAACAGAAGAAAATTGAACAGTTGTTTAAAATTGCATCTTCTGTCTGATTCATAAATTTCTTTTTTTTTTTTTAAATCCTTTGACTTCCTCGTTATATTTTTGCACACAATCTAATTCTGGGTAAAGTTTTTTGTTATTTGCTTAACATTTACATTTTGTTTAGAGTTTAATATATTTGGGTCATTGACCTTGTGGGTGGCAGCTGTTACATCCACCACTTTCTTGGGACATGTCAAAAGGAATAAAGTGAATTATTCTGCGTTATCATTTAGCATTGTCAAAACCTTTTTTTGCTAGACTATTGGGCTCAATTAAGAAAGAGATGAATTGCAGGTTAATTGTAGGTGATTTGAAATCTTTCATTAACTGTGCATTATGAATGGACAAACCCAGTGTGTATCTACTGCAAGAAGAGATGAGTTAGTCCTGCACAATGCATAGTTAATGCTGTATACAGTTCACCTGCAATTCTCTTATAGACAGCATTAATGATGTAATGTGCAGGGCTAACTCAGTTCTTTTTGCAGGAGACATTAAAGGGACACTGAACCCAAAATCTTTTGTGATTCAAATAGAGCATACAATTTTAAGCAACTTTCTAATTTACACCTATTATCAATTTTTCTTCGTTCTCTTGCTTTCTTTATTTGAAAAAATAGCATATAAGCTATTTTTTTGGTTCAGACCATAGAAAGCACTTGTTTATTGGTGGGTGAATTTATCCACCAATCGGCAAGAACAACTCAGTTTGTTCACCAAAAATGGGCCGGCATCTAAACTTACATTCTTGCATTTCAAATAAAGATACCAAGAGAATGAAGACAATTTGATAATAGGAGTCAATTATAAAGTTGCTTAAAAATGCATGCTCTATCTGAATCACAAAAGAAAAAAAATGGGTTCAGTGTCCCTTTAACTGGGTCTGACCCTTCATGCTACATAGTTAATGGCAGGAATTGAAATGTTTCAATTCACCTGCCATTCACCTCTTAATTAATATACCAATATTATTTTTTCCAATACAGATTTTCTTTCTTTAGATGCTGTTGTTTTTTGTTCTGTATGTGATAGTTATTTTCTTTCTCATGTGGTAAAGATGTAGGATGTTTATAGATGCTTTGACTTGGTGATTTACCTAGAAAAATAGTAGATGAGGTTGAAAAAAGACAGTAACCCATTGAGTTCAACCTACAGTATACATATCATACTTGATTTACAATAAAGAAGCTCCAACTGAGCTTAAATTAATAATCATTGAAAATGTGTCCCATTTAACACAAGCAATCATATCCCTGAATTCTGTTTCTAGCCAGAAATGTATCTAAGTCATTTTAAAATGTAGCTAAGGTATTGGCATTCATTACTTCCTTAGACGATGAGTTCCACAATTTGATTGCCCTTACAATTAAAAAACAAACAAAAAACATTTAAGTTGCTGGAGATTAAATCTCCTTTCATCCAGCCTTAAAGGGATACTAACCCCATTTTTTTCTTTAATGATTCAGATAGAGAATGCAATTTTAAGCAACTTTCTTATTTACTCCTATTATCAATTGGCTTTGTTCTCTTTGTATCTTTATTTGAAAAGCCATCTTTGGTTCAGCACCGGGCTAGCGCTTGCTGATTGGTGGCTAAATGTAGCTACTAATTAGCAAGCGCTACCCAGGGTCCTGAACCAAAAATGGTCTGGCTCCTAAGCTTAGGTTCCTACATTTTAAAGTAACAATAGCAAAAGAACAAAGAAAAATTGACAATAGGAGTAAATGAGAAAGCTGCTTAAAATTGCATGCACTATCTGAATTATGAAAGAAAAATTTTGGGTTTAGCATCCCTTTAAATTGTGTCCTCTTGTCACAAACAATTTCTTTGGAATAAACACAGCTTCCTCCAATGCTGTATATGGGCCTTGAATATATTTAAAATATATATTTATATTTATATATAAAGTAATCATATCACCTTTTTTCTAGAGAAAACAGACTTTGTTTGGCTAGCCTCTCCTCATAGTTTAAATTATCAATTTCCCTTATTAGTTTTGTGGCCCTTCTCTGAACTTTTTATATCTCTGCAATATCTTTCTTTGTGATTGTTCCCCAGAACTGCACTCCATACTCAAGGTGAGGTCTTACCAATAATTTATATAGGGACAATTATGCTTTCCACCCTCTTTTAATACATGCTTGTAGCTTATTAGCCTCAGAAGCAACTACACTGCATTGTGCACCAAAATAAATATACATATCTAGTTATTTTGCATGATACCAGATAGCGTGGCTATGAAGTGCATGCTCTGCAGTGAATTAAATGATTAGGTAAGAATCTACTCTTTAAACATCTTGGCCAAGATTACAAGTGGAGCGCAAATTTTTTTAGCTCTGTTATGTTTTAACATCACTCGACCAAAATCAATAGCGCTTCTCATTTTTCCCAGTCCAAAGTTATTTTTTAGAGCTCAAGCGATAGTTTAGGACACACTAAAATACATGTCAGAGGGCGCTAGGCTAATGGTGCTCAAGTAGTGACAGAAAACCAATGTGTGCTTCATGTCCCTTTAAGTGCATTTTCTGAGTGATTAAAATGACAGAGAGAAGTCAAATATTAGTCAAACTGCTATGTGATATCCTTGGCTGGCAATTGATTGTGTTATAATACGGGTCTATTACTTTATTGCTACTAGTTTAATAACTAAATACAAAAACTGTGTTTAAGCTTATTTTTATTTTCATCTGTTTGCAGTTTTTAGCTCATATAAGGAAAATATTAGCTCTTGGGTAAGTATTATTATTTTTTATTCGTTTAGTTCACATGATAAATATTAAGTTAAAACATGTGACAGGAGGGGCAAGCTTAGTACTAAAAAACATGTTTCCAAATAAAATGTAGTTTTACAGGGTTTTTTTGATTAGCAATGTCTGTAATCTTTAATAAGGTTAATCAGAATAATATTGAGTAAATTATTTTTTATTTTTTTTTTATTTATTTTTTTAGCCCGCTTTATATCGCCGGCTGTCAAAAATTGTTTACAATTTAGCTGTAACGACAGAACCTCATATCTTCTGAGTAAATTATTTTTAATGTTAGACAATGTAAAAGATAAATCAATAAACCTATATTTTAATTCAAAACAATTTTCCTAAATTAATAGCTCATTTATTAGAAATATAATTTAATACATAAACTGTATATTTAAAGTTTCTATAGTTTGCTTGAGATAAAGAGTTTGACAAAATGAGTTGACTACATGTATCTAATTTCCCTTAATTTTTCCTTCCCAAGTAAAAATGTTTCAAATTTCTTCTGTTTGCCCATCCCACATTCTCCCTTAAAGGGACATAATACTCATATGCTAAATCACTTGAAACTAATGCAGTATAACTGTAAAAAGCTGTCAGGAAAATATCACCTGAGCATCTCTATGTAAAAAAGGAAGATATGTTACCTCACAATCTCCTCAGCTCACCAGAGTAAGTTCTGCGTAAAAAGTTATACTCAGCTGCTGCCCAGCTGCAGGTAAAAAAAAATATGAAATGAACAGCAGCCAATCAGCATCAACAGTGCTGAGGTCATGAACTCTTTTACTGTGATCTCATGAGATTTCACTTAACTCTCATGAGATTTCATAGTAAACTTCCTTAAACTGAATAGAGAAATAACATGAGAGTGCACAAGGCTCAACCCCTTAGCTGTCCCGGGACAGACATACTGATTTGCTGCCTTTACAATGGGATGTGGCTACTGAGGAATTTTTTGAGGTAAAAAATCTTTCTTTTTTGCATAAAGATGTTCAGATGATATTTTCTAGTCAGCTTTTTACAGCTATGCTGCATCACTTTCAAGTGTTTCAACATTTGGGTATCATGGCCCTTTAAGCCCGATGATTGTAAGTGCCACAAGGCGGCAAGATATTAAAAAGAAAACCGTTGCCTTTGATAAAGCTGTTTTTAGCAAAACACGTTAGGGGATTTCTGAGAAGATATTGGGGTCCCTCATTTTAACATAAATATGTGAGCTGATTGATTGCAAATATACATTTAGTTTGGTTGCACTACTTATTATATCGAGAGTACTGTGAGTAAATTTATATTTTAGTTTCCCGGTGGGGAACAGTAATGAGATTTACTTTGATTGTTCTTAATGTATGCACAATCCTCTGGGTAGCATCCTATACACCACTGGAAACTTGGAGAGTTTATATATTCTGTGCTCTCCCCCGGTGGAACTATTTAAGATATTTACTCTGGCTGCTCACAGTTATATTTTCTGATTGGGTCTTAACAATCTATATTATAGTGTTGGTTGTATCAATTGTGACTACCAGTACATTTTGATGAAGAATTGCTGTGATGTAATTATATATACTATAAATGAGTAACACAGTTAAGTGAAATCAGTGATAACTTATTTTGAAATTGGCTTTTTATTTAGATACAATCAGGGTTAGGCACAGACAAAGGCTGTGGCGGAAATTTTCCAAAGTACAGACCTTAGTGAAGGACACCAAGGTACATTTGAAATTAAAAATATTATTTTATAGTGCTTTGTGTTATTATACTGATGCAGATACCACTGATCCTATAACCAGCACTCCTCTGGCTATACCCATGTGCCAGTGTCACTACTGTGTCATTATATAGTGCATGGTTGTTAATATACTGATGCAGATACCACTAATCCTATAACCAACCCTCCTCTGGCTATACTCATGAGCCAGTGTCACTACTGTGTCACTATATAGTGCTGGGTGTTATTATACTGATGCAGATAACACTGATCCTATAACCTGCCCTCCTCTGGCTATACTCATGAGCCAGTGTCACTACTGTGTCACTATATAGTGCTGGGTGTTATTATACTGATGCAGATAACACTGATCCTATAACCAGCCCTTGTCTGGCTATACCCATGAGCCAGTGTCACTACTGTGTCATATAGCGCTGGGTGTTATTATACTGATGCAGATACCACTGACCCTATAATCAGCCCTCCTCTTGCTATACACATGTGCCAGTGTCACTAGTGTGTCATTATATAGCGCTGGGTGTTATTATACTGATGCAGATAACACTGATCCTATAACCAGCCCTCCTCTTGCTATACACATGTGCCAGTGTCACTACTGTGTCATTATATAGTGCTGGGTGTTATTATACTGATGCAGATAACACTGATCCTATAACCTGCCCTCCTCTGGCTATACCCATGTGCCAGTGTCACTACTGTGTCATTATATAGTGCTGGGTGTTATTATACTGATGCAGATACCACTGATCCTATAACAAGTCCTCCTCTGGCTATACCCATGTGCCAGTTTCACTACTGTGTCTTTGTATAGTACTGGGTGTTATTATACTGATGCAGATACCACTGACCCTATAACCAGCCCTCATCTGGCTATACCCATGTGCCAGTGTCACTACTGTGTCATTATATAGTGCTGGGTGTTATTATACTGATGCAGATAACACTGATCCTATAACCAGCCCTCATCTGGCTATACCCATGTGCCAGTGTCACTACTGTGTCTTTGTATAGTACTGGGTGTTATTATACTGATGCAGATACCACTGATCCTATAACCAGCCCTCCTCTGGCTATACGCATGTGCCAGTGTCACTACTGTGTCTTTGTATAGTACTGGGTGTTATTATACTGATGCAGATACCACTGATCCTATAACCAGCCCTCTACTGGCTATACCCATGTGCCAATGTCACTACTGTGTCATTATATAGCGCTGGGTGTTATTATACTGATGCAGATACCACTGATCCTATATCCAGCCCTCTACTGGCTATACTCATGTGCCAATGTCACTACTGTGTCATTATATAGCGCTGGGTGTTATTATACTGATGCAGATACCACTGATCCTATAACCAGCCATCCTCTGGCTATACCCATGTGCCAATGTCACTACTGTGTCATTATATAGCGCTGGGTGTTATTATACTAATGCAGATACCACTGATTCTATAACCAGCCCTCATCTGGCTATACCCATGAGCCAGTGTCACTACTGTGTCATTAAATAGTGCCGGGTGTTTTTATACTGATGAAGATACCACTGACTCTATAACCAGCCCTTGTCTGGCTATAGGCATGTGCCAGTGTCACTACTGTGTCTTTTTATAGAGCTGAGTGTTATTATACAGATGCAGATACACATCCAGTATTTCACTCAGTCTTTATTCCATAACTTATCAGTCTCTTGAAAAGCCACTAACTTTATTCACACTACATATTTTTTTATTCCTATTACTTAATCAGAAAGAAAAGATATACTAAGGTTGTGGCGGACACTGCAAGGGCTAGTCACGGACACCAGTGTCCGTGTACGGACACTTTGCCTATCCCTGGATACAATACTTCATATGTTGGCAGACTGCCAATTAATTATTTTAACAACAACCACAGAATAAGTTCCTGTGTCAGTCTGAATGGCCACAGCCTCCCTGACTCACTTAACCCAGCAGAACTAATTCATGTTCCCAACTTTAAATGCAATGGAAGGTTTTATTTAAAATACAGATATATACGCTATGATGTTCCTGCGTATGTACAGAATTACTAATACACCAATCACTAGCGCTGCGGAATCTGTTGGAGCTCTACAAATACCTGATAATAATAATCAAATCTCGCATAATTCAGTTTTAAGGGCCGAATTATCAAGCTCTGAATGGATAGACCGCTGATCCATAACTTGTCCGCCTGCTCTGAAGCGACTGACAGAAATCAACCTGATCGGGTTGATTGACACCCCATGCTAGCGGCCGATTGGCCGCAAATCTGCAGGTGGCGGTATTGCACAAGCAGTTCTGGTGAACCGCTGGTGCAATGATAAATGCCCGGCATTTATCAATGGGCAACGGACATGATACACTACATTGTATCATGTCTGCTCGCACATTAATAAATATGCCCCTAAGTCTTTTTCTTGCCCATTTTAATTTGTACACTATTAAAAGTTACATTTTAACATCGCCTACACTCCTCCATGATATGAATTGTGAAACATATTAGCAAATGTTATAATTAATGTGGCGATCTACTAAGTATACACTTTTATGGTAAATTACCATAGTAAATAAATGCTGTGCTCTGGTATACAGCGCCTATTTCCATATTAATACTATATACATATAGAGTGTTTTGTATTGGGAACCCAATTAAGTAATGCCATTGTTTCTTTCTTTTGTTTAATAACTTTCACTCTTATTCTAACTACAGCATCATCAGCCCCCAAAAAGCATCTTACATAAATTTAAATTACTTAGATATTTCACATTTTTCTTCTAAACTGAAACCTCTACTCTCCGACATCTCCTCCCTCTCTTGCCCATACCTTGTTGCCTGCAATGCAATTCTGAATGAGAATTCCTGTGGGAGCAGTCATGCTATTTAGAAAATCCTCCTGGAGAGTGAGTTTGCTTGCAATAGATGTCATCAGATTGTGAGTACCCTTCTTGGAGTATTGAATGGACTGCTTTGTCATTGAAGCAATTTGAAGTGCTAGGAGGTGCCCTTATATTGCTTGTTATTTTAGATTCCATGGTATAACCATGGTTTCTTGAGGAGGAGGAGCCTGAGCGTGTCATTAAGATAAACATTTGTTGTTATTTATTTTAATTTACATTTTTATTTTTGTGTTTATTAATCATATATTTTGGTAATTTATATTTCATTTTTTATGTATACTTTTTAATTGTTGAATATTTTTTTGCAAAGAGATTTAGAGGCTAATTTAACAAATGTCTTGTGGACCTGATCCGACAGTGCGGATCAGGTCCGCAAGACATCGCTGAATGTGGAGAGCAATACGCTCTCCGTATTCAGCATTGCACCAGCAGCTCACAAGAGCTGCTGGTACAACGCCGCCCCTGCAGCCTCGCGGCCAATGGGCCACCAGCAGGGGGTGTCAATCAACCCGATCGTACTCGATCGGGTTGAATTCTGTCGATTCCTGTCCACCTGCTCAGAGCAGGGTCCATAACTTGTGTTTTTGGCGAGTCTGAAGACTCGCTAGAAACACGGCCCGTTCGGAGCTTGATAGATTGGCCCCTAAGAGTGCCCCCAAATTTATGATTATACAATTTATATTACCTGATTGTAAATAGGTCTATTTGATGTACAATTTCTGTATTATTTATTAACACAAATCATTGTCACTGTATGCTCCTACCTATGTAATAATAAATAAATTAATAAATTAAACTCTTAAAGAAAAAAAATATTTTTTTATATTAATGTATCAGAGCTTGCTACACTTTATTTTTTACTTGGGACCCCTTTTTTTAAAAAAAAAAATTTGGGGGGGGGGGGGTCCTCTGTATTATAATATAGTATAAATACAAACTCAGACAGGTATACAATTTTTGTTTTTTATACATTAATTTACCCCAATGGAGAGGATTATTAGAGAAAAAAAGTAAATTCAACTTTTGTAACCATTGCTAATCAATTTTCACACTTAGGGGCCCATTTATCAAGCTCCATGTTGAGCATGAGGGCCCTTGTTTCTGGCGAGCCTTCAGACTCGCCAGAAACACAAGTTATGGAGCAGCGGTCTAAAGACCGCTGCTCCATAACCTGTCCGCCTGCTCTGAGGAGGCGGACAGACATCGCCGCAATTCGACCCGATTGACACCCCTTGCTAGCGGCCGCGAATCTGCAGGGGGCGGCATTGCACCAGCAGTTCACAAGAGCTGCTGGTGCAATGCTGAATGCGGAGAGAGAATTGCTCTCCGCATTCAGCGAGGTCTGTCGGACATGATCCGCAATGTCGGATCATGTCCGCCAGGCCTTTCATAAATAGGCCCCTTACACTCTTTTTCTACCTCTGTGTACCTTCCATGTAGGCTTCCACGTAGGGAAGAGCAGAGACCACGCACTATGTGTGCTTTGCATGCAATGTTCCTTCTAATGTTTTTGAGCTATGTGCCTACCTCATAATAAGAAAAATTTGGGAAAATGTTACGCACCCATACACAAGGCTGGATTGGCCTACCACCAGGATACCAGGAGTTTTCCCTGTGGGCTGCAGCAGCTGGGGCTGGAAATCTACAATTTAAATGGGTGATTAATATATGCAATTGGGTTGTAGGGTACCTATATAACCACAATCTGGCACTTTTTAAAATACAAACTAATATATTTATTAGCAAATGTAATACCTCTTCATAAAAAGGGCAGTAGAGAAGAATCTGGCAACTAAAGGCCAGTTAGTTTAACTTCAGTAGTAGGGAAATAATTGGAAAGCCTCTTAAAAGAAAGAATTATGACTTACATAAAGACAAACAATTTAGAGGACCAAAATCAGCATGGTTTTACTTCAGGGAGATCATGTCAGACTAATCTAATTTACTTCTTTGATTATGTAACAAAAGTATAAGACAAGGGTGGAGCAGTTCATGTAGCATATCTAGATTTCAGCAAAGCATTTGACACCATCCCACACAATTAACTAATTCACAAACTGTATCTCCTTGGTCTAGATTCAAAAATTGTGAACTGGGTGGAATGCTGGCTTAAGGTCAGAAAACAAAGTGTCTTAGTAAATGGAGTTCATTCAGCAGAGGGGGCTGTTACTAGTGGTGTTCCTCAGGGGTCAGTTCTGGGGCCTGTTTTGTTTAACATATTTATCTGCGATATGAGCAAAGGGCTACAGGGGAAAGTATGTCTGTTTGCAGATGATACAAAAATTTGTAACAGAGTGGATGTTCCAGGGGGGGTAGACAACATGAGAAGTGATATACAACAATTGGAGGATTGGACAAATGACTGGGATCTAAAGTTTAACACAGCAAAGTGTAAAATAATGCATTTAGGGAAGAAAAATCCAAATGTTAATTACAGACTCAATGACACTTTACTGACTGTTACAGATGAGGAACAGGACTTGGGAATTATTATTTCAGATGATTTAAAACTTAGTAAACAATGTAGTAATGCAGCGAGTAAGGCTAGCAGAATGCTTGGATGTATTGGTAGAGGTATTTGCAGCAGAAATAGTAATTTTCTTATGCCACTTTATAGATCATTAGTTAGGCCTCATCTTGAGTATTGTGTGCAGTTCTGGAGGCCATATCTTCAGAATGATATTAACAAACTTGAATCTGTGCAAAGGAGGGCTACCAAAATGGCACATGGTCTAAAAAATAAAACTTACCAGGATAGGTTCAATGACCTAAATATGTATAGCTTAGAGGAGAGAAGGGAAAGAGGTGATATGATAGCAACTTTCAAGTACATTAAAGGGTTTAGTAAAACTGAGGCTGTGGGTATTTTACATAAAATGGAAAATTCAAGAACAAGGGGTCATGAGCTCAAGCTAAAGGGTAGTAGATTCAGGAGTAATTTTTGGAAGCACTTCTTTACAGAAAGAGTGATTGATTTATGGAATAAACTTCCTCAAGAGGTAGTAGCGACAAACACTGTGGGGGACTTTAAAAATGCATGGGACAAGCATAAGGCTATCCTACAAACTAGATAAGTTTATACTGTTAGGTAATATCGGGCAGACTTGCTGGGCCTATGGCTCTTATCTGCCCAATATCTATGTCTATGTCTATGTCAATATAAAATATTTAGGGAAGGAGTAGCCCAGTAATACCCTTTTATAAAAATGTGGTGTACGCATTAAAAATGTAAAATAGGGCTGGTCTCCACATTTTCCGGTGCTGCTTTTTATTTTCAGTCCAACCCTGCTCATACACAAAAACTCATACATAAAATTACTCATATACTCATAACACACAAACACACACCTTCATGACACACACTTATACATACATACACACTCACAACACATACATACACTCACTCATTTATACATAAACACTCACTCACACATACATACATACATATACATACACACAAGCATAAATACACACTGACAGCACACACACATATTCACATGTGCACACTCATATGCATACAAACAACCCAGGTGTCTCATGACATTAATAAAAACAATTTTATTTAATTTATTTTCCTTTATGAACATGGCTGCGTAAAGAGTTAAAGACAAATAGCCAAACAAAATGTACATTTGAAGAACAAGTAGAGGTCAACAGCAACCTCCTATTTCTTTCTGCATAATTACTCTGCTGCTGCTGCTGTTTGGTTAGTAATTGCAACTTAACCTACCCTTTTACCAGGGACCCTACTGTTCTCTTATCTCCCTGTGCACAGTACATTCTAAAATCATGTGGTGACCCCAAAACATTTTTAAGGGACCCACAGATTAAGAAGAATTGATTTAGCTAACGAAACATGTTAAATGTAATGTTTTTGTTCAGTAAGACACAGTAAGATGTTAACAAGTATATTCTTGAGTAAATATATGTACAAATAAACAAAAATTAAAGGATGATTATTTTAATTAACAAGAACTAAGAAAATGTCAAATTTTAACACACTGAGATAACTTCTCCATATAATAGTTGTTAATATATCTAAAAGCCCTAGATAGTATTATATTTCAAACGATTTTTTGTATATCCTCTTTTCTGTTACAACTAATATTCTTTCCACATACATATGCCCCCATTTATTAAATCATGGACAGACAATGTTCTCAAATAGAGAACCTGTCTGTCCATGATCTCAGCAATGGGGCAGAGGACACTGTGGGCGCGATCCGATATACAGCGTAGTTTGCGGCGCAAGCGAGGGAACCCGTGTCGCCCGAAGTTTCAGCTCGCATCTCGAGCTATCCAATATACAGCTCCATCATATGCTAAACTGGCGTAAGTCTGACAAAGTAGCGATGTCCAGAAATCTGCGTAAGTACAGATTTCTGGAGTCGCCAGTGACTTACGGCACGTTAGAAACTGCCGGCGCCTACAAAACCTGACTAAAGTCTAAATCTCCCGTAACTGTCTAACACGCCTCCCAAACATAGCCCGACACGTCTAACCTTCTATCCGCTATCCCCCCTCACTATCCTAACAATTAAAAAATGCATTAACCCCTAAACCGCCACTCCCGGACAACGCCGCCACCTAATAAAGTTATTAACCCCTAAACCGCCGCTCCTAGACCCCGCCGCCAGCTATATTAAATCTATAACCCCCTAAAGTGAGCCCTAACACCGCCGCCATCTATGTTACCTACCCCCTAATGTGAGCTCCTACCCCGCCGCCAGCTATATTAAACTATATTAACCAGTATCTAATCCCCCTACCCCGCCGCCAGCTATATTATCTATATTAACCCCTAATCTAATCCCCCTAAAATAATTATCTCTATTACCTGCCCTTAAAAGGGCCTTTTGCGGGGCTTTGCCCCAAAGTAAACAGCTCTTTTTCCCTATAACCTGCCCTCCCTACACCGCCGCCACCTATATTAATAGTATTAACCCCTAATGTAAGCCCCTTACACCGCCGCCATCTATATTAAAATTATTAACCCCTAATTTAATCTACCTACCCCGCCGCCAGCTATATTATCTATATTAACCCTAAGTATATTATAGTTAATATAGTTATTATATTATATATATTAACTATATTAACCCTAATTATATTAGGGTTAATATAATTAATATAGTTACTATAGTATTTATATTAACTATATTAACTCAATCTAACCCTAACACCCCTAACTAAATTCTTATTAAATAAATCTAATTCATATTATAAACTAAAATATTCCTATTTAAATCTAAATACTTACCTATAAAATAAACCCTAAGATAGCTACAATATAATTAATAATTACATTGTAGCTATGTTAGGGTTTATATTTATTTTACAGGTAAATTGTTAATTATTTTAACTAGGTATAATAGCTATTAAATAGTTATTAACTATTTAATAGCTACCTAGTTAAAATAATTACCCAATTACCTGTAAAATAAATCCTAACCTAAGTTACAAATACACCTACACTATCAATAAATTAAATAAACTACAAATATCTATCTAAAAATACAATTAAATAAACTAAACTAAATTACAAAAAAAACAAAACACTAAATTACAAAAAAAAAAAGATTACAGCAATTTTAAGCTAATTACACCTATTCTAAGCCCCCTAATAAAATAATAAAGCCCCCCAAAATAAAAAATTCCCTACCCTATTCTAAATTATAAAATACCCAGCTCTGTACCAGCCCTTAAAAGGGATTTTTGCGGGGTATTTACCCCAAATTAACTGCTCTTTTGCCTGTAAAAAAAAGAACACAACACCCCCCCCAACATTACAACCCACCACCCACATACCCCTATTCTAAACCCACCCAAACCCCCCTTAATAAAACCTAACACTACCCCCCTGAAGATCTCCCTACCTTGTCTTCACCCAGCCGGGCCGAACTCCTCATCCGATCCGGGCGATGTCTTTATCCAAGCAGCAAAGGAGAAGTCTTCATCCCGGTGATGTCTTCATCCAAGCGGCGGCGAGGTCTTCATCCATCCCGGCGATGAAGACATCGGCCGGATGGAAGAAGACTTTGCCGCCGCTTGGATGAAGACATCACCGGGATGAAGACTTCTTCTTTGTCGCTTGGATAAAGACATCGCCCGGATCGGATGAGGAGTTCGGCCCGGCTGGGTGAAGACAAGGTAGGGAGATCTTCAGGGGGGTAGTGTTAGGTTTTTTTAAGGGGGGTTTGGGTGGGTTTAGAATAGGGGTATGTGGGTGGTGGGTTGTAATGTTGGGGGGGGTGTTGTGTTCTTTTTTTTTACAGGCAAAAGAGCAGTTAACTTGGGGTAAATACCCCGCAAAAAGCCCTGGTACAGAGCTGGGTATTTTATAATTTAGAATAGGGTAGGGAATGTTTTATTTTGGGGGGCTTTATTATTTTATTAGGGGGCTTAGAATAGGTGTAATTAGCTTAAAATTGCTGTAATCTTTTTTTTTTGTAATTTAGTGTTTGTTTTTTTTGTAATTTAGTTTAGTTTATTTAATTGTATTTTTAGATAGATATTTGTAGTTTATTTAATTTATTGATAGTGTAGGTGTATTTGTAACTTAGGTTAGGATTTATTTTACAGGTAATTGGGTAATTATTTTAACTAGGTAGCTATTAAATAGTTAATAACTATTTAATAGCTATTATACCTAGTTAAAATAATTAACAATTTACCTGTAAAATAAATATAAACCCTAACATAGCTAAAATGTAATTATTAATTATATTGTAGCTATCTTAGGGTTTATTTTATAGGTAAGTATTTATATTTAAATAGGAATATTTTAGTTTATAATATGAATTAGATTTATTTAATAAGAATTTAGTTAGGGGTGTTAGGGTTAGATAGAGTTAATATAGTTAATATAAATACTATAGTAACTATATAAACTATATTAACCCTAATATAATTAGGGTTAATATAGTTAATATATATAATATAATAACTATATTAACTATAATATACTTAGGGTTAATATAGATAATATAGCTGGCGGCGGGGTAAGTAGATTAAATTAGGGGTTAATAATTTTAATATAGATGGCGGCGGTGTAAGGGGCTTACATTAGGGGTTAATACTATTAATATAGGTGGCGGCGGTGTAGGGAGGGCAGGTTATAGGGCAAAAGAGCTGTTTACTTTGGGGCAAAGCCCCGCAAAAGGCCCTTTTAAGGGCTGGTAATAAAGCTTATTACTTTAGGGGGATTAGATTAGGGGTTAATAATATTAATATAGCTGGCGGCGGTATAGGGGGATTAGATTAGGGGTTTATTTAGCAGATCGCGGGTGAAAGCTAGATAGACATTGCGCATGCGTTAGGTGTTAGGTTTATTTTGCAGGTAGTTTAGGGAGTTACTAGCTGCTGATTGGTTGCTGCACATAGAAGCATTGTGTGATTGGCTCACCATGTGCATTGCTTTTTCTTCAACTAAGGATATTTAAAAAATGAAGCAAAATAAATAATGGAAGTAAATTGAAATGTTGTTTAAATTTCTATTCTCTATCTGAATCATGAAAGAAAGATTTTGGGTTTAGTGGCCCTTTAAGAAGTTACTGTTGGATGACTACCACGTCTTAATTTGCGGCAAACAGACTCACATCAGCTGTAGCTTCTGCTGTTTGATGATCTGATCTTATGACATCATATGGCATGCACACTTTTTCACTCATGATCCAAACACTGGATTCCAAAGAGCAAAAATCATGTGGAAGCTTTAACTCTAAAATTTTGGAACTCACAAAGAATTCCTACATAAATGATCCCCTCTTCAACTCATAAAAACAATCTACCTGGCTCCTACAAATTCATATGTTTCATTTGTAAATCTTCCCCTCCTTGATTCCTAATAGATCAAGATGGTTCCTAAACAAATATACTTTGTATTATCCATTATTGAGAGACAATAAGAATTAGGGAGGCCAATCTGATCTACTGATATTTTTACATTACATTTAGGCTTTATTATATTTTAATTTGTTTCCTCTATTTATTGATTGTGAAAGTTAATCAGTAGTGGAGAGTTGCTTTCCATTTTTTTAACTCAAGGGTCAATATTTGAAACAGGTCATGGTTTCATCAAAAAATAATGCAAGCATGCTACCATATTTATAACACTTACTGACTAGTAGAACCATAGGGACACTTTGTTTTCAATCTGGTACCTCAGAATTAGCTGCTGCTTCCTAAATAACTAAATGCTATTCTATAAATACCAGTATGCAAATTAGTCATGTAATTCACAAAACTATTTCTGATGTATATGTATTGTGATTTTGTGATGTGAACTGTAACCATTGTTGTTAACTTTGTTATCTATAAAAAACTAATAAAGATTTTAAAAAATAAATAAAAATTAAAAAAATGCAAGAATTGCTGATGGGATAATGGACACAGAAAAAGTCCAATGATCGGTATATACAGGTGCTGCTATTTGCAGTACAGGTGTATCCTGTTTTTTATCAGCATGACTGGCCGATAGACTAATGCTTCGTATCAATCCCTGGAGATACAGGTAGTATACAATGAAAGTAACTTCCTCGAAGCTTTGAATCTCCTATTGCCATGCAGATATGAGTATTCTAGTTGTTATTATCTTCTAAATTGTTGTTTAAAAATGTGTCATACATATCTGGAAATTGATTTGATTTTTTTATATATACATATATATATAAATAGACTTCCAAAGGAATACTTCCCTTTTCTTAGCTGGAAAATAATAAGTGTATAACGTGTTTATGAAATGCATCTGCTCTGACAATTTTGAACATATAATGCATTTGACATGTGTAATACAGAACAAAGCTGAAAATAATAGCACAAAATATAATACTACATCTGTGAACAGTTACACACAGTCATTTTGCTATTTTTTTTAAAACATTTTAAAACAGACCCCTATTTGAACACTAATAAGGACCTCTGTAAATAATTTAGAATGTTCCTATTGTTTATAAAATAAAATAATACAGATCAAATATTTTCTATTTCAAAAACTATGGTTATAATTAAAAGATTACAATTTAATTAAATATATTAGTGAATTAAATAATTTGGCAATCATATGTTAAAAAATACTACTGTATTAAAAAAAAACAATTACAGTTTCTGTTAAAGGGACATCATACACTAGATTTTTCTTTACATTAATGTTTTGTAGATGATCTATTTATATAGCCCATCTGGGTGTGTTTTTGTAAACATGTATAGATTTGCTTATTTTTAAATAACATTGTGCTGATTTTCAGACTCCTAACCTAGCCCCAAAGTTATAGATGTATACTGATGTATACAGACTTCAGACTGCTTCTGTTTTTATAATGAGTTTTTTCATATGCAAGGGAGGGGCGAGGTTCTGCTATCAGCTCCTTTCAATGGGTGTCCCAGGATTATCTCATTAACACATTAACAGTGTTATATTGGGAGCTTCTAAGTAAGTTTTCAAAAGGTTTTACACTTGGGGTTTTTATCAGTATCTGTGCATATTATTCTTTATAGTAGTGTTTATTAAATGCAGTGAAATGAAAATTGGTGTATACTGCCCCTTTAAGAAAATATTAAAAATTAACATAAAAAGCTACAATTAATGTATAGTATAAATTCATGTACCTAGGGTGGCCAATTTGAAGCAGAAGAGCAGTTATTCTGATGTAAATATAAATATCCTGTTATTGACTGCCTAAGGCCTAGATTTGGAGTTCGGCGGTAAAAGGGCTGTTAACGCTCCGCGGGTTTTTTTCTGGCCGCACCATAAATTTAACTCTGGTATCGAGAGTTCAAACAAATGCTGCGTTAGGCTCCAAAAAAGGAGCGTAGAGCATATTTACCGCAAATGCAACTCTCGATACCAGAGTTGCTTACGGACGCGGCCGGCATCAAAAACGTGCTCGTGCACGATTCTCCCATAGGAAACAATGGGGCAGTTTGAGCTGAAAAAAAACCTAACACCTGCAAAAAAGCAGCGTTCAGCTCTTAACGCAGCCCCATTGTTTCCTATGGGGAAACACTTCCTACGTCTGCACCTAACACTCTAACATGTACCCCGAGTCTAAACACCCCTAACCTTACACTTATTAACCCCTAATCTGCCGCCCCCGCTATCGCTGACCCCTGCATTACACTTTTAACCCCTAATCTGCCGCTCCGTAAACCGCCGCCACCTACGTTATCCCTATGTACCCCTAATCTGCTGCCCTAACATCGCCGACCCCTATGTTATATTTATTAACCCCTAATCTGCCCCCCACAACGTCGCCGACACCTGCCTACACTTATTAACCCCTAATCTGCCGAGCGGACCTGAGCGCTACTATAATAAAGTTATTAACCCCTAATCCGCCTCACTAACCCTATCATAAATAGTATTAACCCCTAATCTGCCCTCCCTAACATCGCCGACACCTACCTTCAATTATTAACCCCTAATCTGCCGACCGGAGCTCACCGCTATTCTAATAAATGTATTAACCCCTAAAGCTAAGTCTAACCCTAACACTAACACCCCCCTAAGTTAAATATAATTTTTATCTAACGAAATAAATTAACTCTTATTAAATAAATGATTCCTATTTAAAGCTAAATACTTACCTGTAAAATAAATCCTAAAATAGCTATAATATAATTATAATTTATATTGTAGCTATTTTAGGATTAATATTTATTTTACAGGCAACTTTGTAATTATTTTAACCAGGTACAATAGCTATTAAATAGTTAAGAACTATTTAATAGTTACCTAGTTAAAATAATAACAAATTTACCTGTAAAATAAATCCTAACCTAAGATATAATTAAACCTAACACTACCCTATCAATAAAATAATTAAATAAACTACCTACAATTACCTACAATTAACCTAACACTACACTATCAATAAATTAATTAAACACAATTGCTACAAATAAATACAATTAAATAAACTATCTAAAGTACAAAAAATAAAAAAGAACTAAGTTACAGAAAATAATAAAATATTTACAAACATAAGAAAAATATTACAACAATTTTAAACTAATTACACCTACTCTAAGCCCCCTAATAAAATAACAAAGCCCCCCAAAATAAAAAATTCCCTACCCTATTCTAAAATACAAATATTACAAGCTCTTTTACCTTACCAGCCCTGAACAGGGCCCTTTGCGGGGCATGCCCCAAGAATTTCAGCTCTTTTGCCTGTAAAAAAAAACATACAATACCCCCCCCCCAACATTACAACCCACCACCCACATACCCCTAATCTAACCCAAACCCCCCTTAAATAAACCTAACACTAATCCCCTGAAGATCTTCCTACCTTGTCTTCACCATACCAGGTTCACCGATCCGTCCTGGCTCCAAGATCTTCATCCAACCCAAGCGGGGGTTGGCGATCCATAATCCGGTGCTCCAAAGTCTTCCTCCTATCTGGCAAGAAGAGGACATCCGGACCGGCAAACATCTTCTCCAAGCGGCATCTTCTATCTTCTTCCATCCGATGACGACCGGCTCCATCTTGAAGACCTCCAGCGCGGATCCATCCTCTTCTTCCGACGACTAGACGACGAATGACGGTTCCTTTAAGGGACGTCATCCAAGATGGCGTCCCTCGAATTCCGATTGGCTGATAGGATTCTATCAGCCAATCGGAATTAAGGTAGGAATTTTCTGATTGGCTGATGGAATCAGCCAATCAGAATATAGTTCAATCCGATTGGCTGATCCAATCAGCCAATCAGATTGAGCTCGCATTCTATTGGCTGATCGGAACAGCCAATAGAATGCGAGCTCAATCTGATTGGCTGATTGGATCAGCCAATCGGATTGAACTATATTCTGATTGGCTGATTCCATCAGCCAATCAGAAAATTCCTACCTTAATTCCGATTGGCTGATAGAATCCTATCAGCCAATCGGAATTCGAGGGACGCCATCTTGGATGACGTCCCTTAAAGGAACCGTCATTCGTCGTCTAGTCGTCGGAAGAAGAGGATGGATCCGCGCTGGAGGTCTTCAAGATGGAGCCGGTCGTCATCGGATGGAAGAAGATAGAAGATGCCGCTTGGAGAAGATGTTTGCCGGTCCGGATGTCCTCTTCTTGCCGGATAGGAGGAAGACTTTGGAGCACCGGATTATGGATCGCCAACCCCCGCTTGGGTTGGATGAAGATCTTGGAGCCAGGACGGATCGGTGAACCTGGTATGGTGAAGACAAGGTAGGAAGATCTTCAGGGGATTAGTGTTAGGTTTATTTAAGGGGGGTTTGGGTTAGATTAGGGGTATGTGGGTGGTGGGTTGTAATGTTGGGGGGGGGGTATTGTATGTTTTTTTTTACAGGCAAAAGAGCTGAAATTCTTGGGGCATGCCCCGCAAAGGGCCCTGTTCAGGGCTGGTAAGGTAAAAGAGCTTGTAATATTTGTATTTTAGAATAGGGTAGGGAATTTTTTATTTTGGGGGGCTTTGTTATTTTATTAGGGGGCTTAGAGTAGGTGTAATTAGTTTAAAATTGTTGTAATATTTTTCTTATGTTTGTAAATATTTTATTATTTTCTGTAACTTAGTTCTTTTTTATTTTTTGTACTTTAGATAGTTTATTTAATTGTATTTATTTGTAGCAATTGTGTTTAATTAATTTATTGATAGTGTAGTGTTAGGTTAATTGTAGGTAATTGTAGGTAGTTTATTTAATTATTTTATTGATAGGGTAGTGTTAGGTTTAATTATATCTTAGGTTAGGATTTATTTTACAGGTAAATTTGTTATTATTTTAACTAGGTAACTATTAAATAGTTCTTAACTATTTAATAGCTATTGTACCTGGTTAAAATAATTACAAAGTTGCCTGTAAAATAAATATTAATCCTAAAATAGCTATAATATAATTATAATTTATATTGTAGCTATATTAGGATGTATTTTACAGGTAAGTATTTAGCTTTAAATAGGAATTATTTATTTAATAAGAGTTAATTTATTTCGTTAGATAAAAATTATATTTAACTTAGGGGGGTGTTAGTGTTAGGGTTAGACTTAGCTTTAGGGGTTAATACATTTATTAGAATAGCGGTGAGCTCCGGTCGGCAGATTAGGGGTTAATAATTGAAGGTAGGTGTCGGCGATGTTAGGGAGGGCAGATTAGGGGTTAATACTATTTATGATAGGGTTAGTGAGGCGGATTAGGGGTTAATAACTTTATTATAGTAGCGCTCAGGTCCGCTCGGCAGATTAGGGGTTAATAAGTGTAGGTAGGTGTCGGCGACGTTGAGGGGGGCAGATTAGGGGTTAATAAATATAACATAGGGGTCGGCGATGTTAGGGGTAGCAGATTAGGGGTACATAGGGATAACGTAGGTGGCGGCGATTTGCGGTCGGAAGATTAGGGGTTAATTATTTTAAGTAGCTTGCGGCGACGTTGTGGGGGGCAAGTTAGGGGTTAATAGATATAATACAGGGGTCGGCGGTGTTAGGGGCAGCAGATTAGGGGTACATAAGTATAACGTAGGTGGCGGTCGGCAGATTAGGGGTTAAAAATTTTAATCGAGTGGCGGCGATGTGGGGGGACCTCGGTTTAGGGGTACATAGGTAGTTTATGGGTGTTAGTGTACTTTAGGGTACAGTAGTTAAGAGCTTTATAAACCGGCGTTAGCCAGAAAGCTCTTAACTCCTGCTATTTTCAGGCGGCTGGAATCTTGTCGTTAGAGCTCTAACGCTCACTGCAGAAACGACTCTAAATACCGGCGTTAGGAAGATCCCATTGAAAAGATAGGCTACGCAAATGGCGTAGGGGGATCTGCGGTATGGAAAAGTCGCGGCTGAAAAGTGAGCGTTAGACCCTTTAATCACTGACTCCAAATACCAGCGGGCGGCCAAAACCAGCGTTAGGAGCCTCTAACGCTGGTTTTGACGGCTACCGCCGAACTCTAAATCTAGGCCTATGATTGGCCTTAATTCATAGACACTTGAGCATAATTTCATTTATCTTTTTTAGTAGTTTTTTAGTAGAGGTTCCTGCCATTAATATCTGCAGTCAGGTGCCTAATAACTTGTGAATCAAATAAGAAAAGATAGCTAATCAGAAAAATAATAATTACAACCACAAAAAAAAACTTGCAAAACATTTTATGTAAATGTTTGTAATAGTAAAAGTTACTAGAGGTGCATTAGTTTTTGGAAAGAATGCACCAATGAGAATAAAGAAAACAAATATTTGATCCAAAACATTCCCTGCACATCTCTAAAAGTTACTAATACCTGTCCTTTTAGACAGGCCGTGTCTATACAACCCAAAATAATAAAATCTACCTAAAAAACACTATGCTAAAAAATAAAAGTTAAAATAAAAAGCGTGCTAACCTGGTGAGAGTAAATCATGATTGCGCTCAAGCTGATAAGAAACTGATGAAAATATTATCAAAATACAGGCTTTACACCACTTAAAGTGAAGGTAAACTTTGAATGAAAGCCGTGATTGGGGGAAGCCGGATTAGTCATTGCTGACCTGTGAAGAGAGGATTTCCAGGAGGGGGAAGCTGCTCTGGCTGTGAAAAGAAAAAAAAGGTAAGTTTTTAATCAAAACGGCTGATTTGTAAACTTTGATGAATGAAAGTGCCCCTGTTTTTAATAGTATTTTTCTTTCATTCACCAAAGTTTACCTTCACTTTAATACTCATACTTCACACCACTTTTTGTTTTAAAAAATTGCAAATATTTCTTTTAGAGTAGCTTTACATTTTTAAATCCTTGCATGTAACGCAAGCAAGCATGAAAAAATAATGCAAATAAAATAAATAATTGTATGTTTTGTGGAATTACCTAGCTTAGAAATATAAGATAAGGAAAGCATTAAACTACTAATAGGATAGAGGAACAATTTTTATGGAAAAGAAATGTAAACTAATGGGTACATCTAGAAAATGATTTGCTACTAGAGTAAATACTCTGACCTAATTGTAGTCAAAGTAATAGCACAACTCTTGAGGATGCATACCTTACAACTTTTCCTGTAGGCTTTATGAGATGCAGGGGATTAAAAAGTGTGTGGGAATTGGCCAACTAGCATTTTGTGGACAGGGCCATGTCATGGGGCCATGGAAGCAAAATGGGTGGGTCATATTGGGAGGGCAGGTTGTGGGATGTCTGGGCTGTGTTTGAGTCTGGGCAGGCCATGGGCATACCTCCCAACATTTCAAAATTCAAAAGAGGGACGCCCCCCCACCCCCCGTGGCAAAAATTTGAAATGTGGTGGACAAGGGCAGGGCTTAAAAAAATCATAAAAACAAAGTAATAAAAATACAATTCTAAATAAAGTCATATCTTTTAATACTCTTAGGCAGCAAATCAAACACAAGCTCAAACCACTGGTATGGCTATGTGAGCTCTGTATTTAATTAACCTTTGAAGAGACAGTGCTAAATATTTTTATCTTAATTGGACATTTAATAATAGATTCTTTAAAACTGCTCTCTGCTTTCCTCATTAATATTCTAGATTCTGGCCTTTAAAGTTTGCAAAAATGCACAGTAGCACACTACATAGCATACACTTACACATGCAGATACACACACTACATAGCATACACTTACACATGCAGATACACACACACACTACATAGCATACACTTACATATGCAGATACACACACACTACATAGCATACACTTACACATGCAGATACACACACTACATAGCATTCACTTACACATGCAGATACACACACACTACATAGCATACACTTACACACACACTACATAGCACACACACATGCAGATACACAGACACTACATAGCATACACTTACACATGCAGGTACACACACACTACATAGCATACACTTACAAATGCAGATACACACACACACTACATAGCATACACTTATACATGCAGACACACACTACATATAATACACTTATACATGCAGATACACACACACTACATAGCATACACTTATACATGCAGATACACACACACACTACATAGCATACACTTATACATGCAGATACACACACACACACACACACTACATAGCTTACACTTATACATGCAGACACACACACACTACATAGCTTACACTTATACATGCAGACACACACACACTACATAGCATACACTTATACATGCAGATACACACTACATAGTATACACTTACACATGTAGATACACACACACTACATAGTATACACTTATACATGCAGATACACACACTAAGACATTTGTTTCTTAAGCACATAAGGGAAACAATGTTGTAAACAGGATGAGAAAATGTGGTGTATAGAAGAAAGGTAAATTATATACAGAGGGTAAAAATAAAGGAATTAGGGGATACTGAAAAAGAAAAGCATGTGAGAAGGTGGTAACAGGGCATAATGTTGGGGATAGATATGAGAGAATGTGGGTAAGAAGGGTAAGTTAAATAATATAAGAATATTGGTAAGGAAATATGGAGAGGAAGGGTTAAATGAAAAACATGGGGATAGAGGTAAAGGAAATAATGTAGGAGAAGGTGGTAAGAATTGAACTCATGTGAGGGGAAAGTCTTAAGGGAAATTAGGTAGGGAATATGAGAATAATGAGTATGGAGGATAGAGCATGATGAGGATCTGGATGTGTGAATCAATGACCTGGGTCATGAGGAGAAATGTGTTGTAACACAAAACTATCATACAGATTAGTGCAAGTTTATTTGCAGCTATTTATAAGGTATTTAATATTGTATATGTTGTGTGTGTTCTGCACAATCACTTACCTGATGTGTGTGTGCAAACCTCTCTATAATTGTATATGCCTTTAAAGTAAAGAGTTGGGGGGGGGGGGGCACAGGGAACCTATCTAAAAATAATGATTATATCTGTATATAAGGTACTGGGCTCGAGCTGTGTGTGTGAGGCAGAGGGAACATCTCTGTAATATAAAATATGAATATAAGGTACCGGGGAGGGGTCTCTCTCTCTCTCTCTCTCTTCTCTCTCGTCTCTTTTTCTCATACCTCTCTTTCTCTTTTTCTCTCTCCTCTTTTTCTCTCTCTTTCTCTCTCTCGTACTGGGGAGGGGGTTGTGTGTGTGAGAGGTAGAGGGAGCATCTGTATATATATATATATATATATATATATATATATGTATATAAGGTACTGAGAAGGTGTGTGTGTTTGCGGCATTGGGTTCCTCTCTATATTATTAACTATTTACTTATACACTGCACATATGTGTTTCTTTGGTATAACCAGGTGGTTGTACTTGCCACCTGAGCCAAAAGATGCCATTCTTCCTTCCCTCCCGCACCAAGCACCACATAAGGACTGGTTCAGGGTCAGGTTGAATGCAGGCACCAGGGAAGCTTTTTAAGAGGATATGAAACCCCTATTTTTCTTCCATGATTCAGAGAATCTTTTAAACAACTTTCCAATTTACTTATTTTATATTGTTTACTTAATTATTTTTGGATCCTTTGTTGATGAAGCAGTAATGCACTTCTGAGAGCTAGCTGAACACTTGGTGAGCCAATAACATGAGGCATCTATAAGCAAACACATATCAACATCTCCTTAGCCTACCTAGGTTTCATTTGGTACTAAAGATACCAAGATAACCCAGGCAACACAATGTCTTGAGCTGGCCCTGGGTATGAGGATATAAAGAATCAGTGAGGACAGGGGTGTGAATGAGGGTTGAAAAAGAAGCGGAGCAGTGAGGGATTATTGAGATGACTGAAGACTAGAAATGGATGCAAGAGAATGAAGAAGGATCTGAGTTTGGGATGGGGAGAGGAGCATGTCTGTGGAAAGGAGGAATGAAAGGGACATAGAGAGGAGAGTGAAACTGTTCCATTGCAATATTGTATATGTGTCTTTGTAACTGGGAATTCGCCTTTGTGAGAGCTAAATCCAAACACGCTCAAGAAAACGCGCTTTACAGTGCTTGCACCTACATTAATGAACTACTTTAATGAACTAGAAGTTTAATAATGTAGGTACATTAATGTGTTTGGACTAATACTTACCTATAAAAATCCGGTCATGAAAGCACAAGGTCGTTTGAACAACATGGCAAAAAGCCATTCCAGGAGCAAATCACCGATAGATTCTGATCGACCCCATAATCTGGATGTTGATAACATCTGATAGTTTTAGTTATCACTCAGCATCAGCATTAGGATACAGACACTGTTATTTTCTATTGGCTTCTATAGAGTGCAATAGCTTTGGGAGCTGCCCCAGTACTTATGGCGCTGAACTATTAAATGGCTGACTTGACACTATTGATAGGGACAGTACTTTCTCCAAGCTGCAGCTCTGCCACTATCCATCTATAGAAGAATGCATAAGCTCTAGCTCTGGTCTTTACAGGTATGAGAAATGTCTAAGCACTAAATTAGTTAAATGAATGCTTTAAAATGTATGGGATAGAACGTTGTATTCTCTATAGGATCATCAAAATGTTACTTAATGCACATTAATATTTTGTGCACCTTTGGGTTGTTCTAATATAAGTCAAGAACTAAAATAGAAAGATTATAACTATATTAAGTCTTTCTAAAACCTGCTCCATAACCTGTCTGCCTGCTCTGAGGCAGTGGACAGAAATCAACCCGATCGAATATGATCAGGCTGATTGACACCCCCAGCTAGTGGCTGATTGGCTGTGAATCTGCAAGGGGCGGTATTGCACCAGAAGTTCACAAGAACTGCTGGTGCAATGATAAATGCAGAGAGCGTATGCTGTTGGCATTTATCGATGTGCAGGGGACATGATCCGCTATATCGGATCATGTCTGCTCGCAACATCATAAATAGGCCCCTTAAGGTTTAAACACTTTTTATATCAGCTGCAGTAAATATTAGCAAATAACACAATTATGCACAAATCATGTGTTTAGTAATTAATACCACAATCTCTACAGCCAGGGTTTAGGCTGATTAATGGTTATAACACAGATACATTCTGTAGGAGATTATTTCAATGTTTATCAAGTAAATGTCACTGTAGCAAAATCCCACCGTAACATTGTACATTATAGAGCAATGATTATTGCTAAAGTAAAGTGAAATATTGTGCATTAAAATACCTTTTTTTCCACTGCTTAAAATTCCCTCTTTCCTTCCAGTTTTCACTCACTCTCTGCTTTCATTAATTTCATCATTCTCTGCCTTATTGTAGTTTTGCTCCAGTTTTTAACACTTATATCACATCTTTCCTTTATTCTTTCTCTGTTTATTCTGCCTTTTGATTCACCTATTTCTTTTAGTTTGTTGTTCATCTTAATTCACGTGTGCTTGGTGATGTGACCACATGTGACAATGTGTATTCTGAGCATATACATCAGTCAGTGGTCCTCCAACATGTTATGCCCAAAAGCAGTTGAATTGTTTGTTTGTTTTTTCAAAATATTGTGATGGATGCTAATTATTTTTCATGGCTTATTTTGTAAATGTCTATTAAAGGACATGAAAGAAATAAAATAATTAAACAATAAGTCATTGCTTGCTGGTGACAATCGGCTAGATTACGAGTTTTGCGTTAGAGGCTATGCGGTGCTAACGAGCAGTTTTCTCTCACTGCTCACTTACCTACAGCGCTGGTATTACAGGTTTTTACAAACCCGGCGTTAAAAGGCAAGACGTAAGCGTTGAGCAAAATTGTGCTCCTTACCGCACTCCAATACCAGCACTGCTTAAGTCAGCGGTGAGCTGGTCGTACATGCTCATGCATGATTTCCCCATAGGAATCAACGGGGAGAGCCGGCTGAGAAAAAGTCTAACACCTGCAAAAAAGCAGTGTAAAACTCAGTAAAACGCAACCCCATTGATTCATATGGGGAAATAAAATTTATGTTTACACCCAACACCCTAACATGAACCCCGAGTCTAAACACCCCTAATCTTACACTTATTAACCCCTAATCTGCCACCCCCAACATTGCTGACACCTACATTATACTTATTAACCCCTAAGCTGCGGCTCCGGACACCGCCGCCACCTACATTATATGTATTAACCCCTAATCTGCTGCCCCAACATCGCCGACACCTACATTATATTTATTAACCTTTAATCTGCAGCCCCCAATGTCGCCGCAACCTACCTACACTTATTAACCCCTAATCTGCCGTCCACAACGTCGCCGCCACTATAATAAACATATTAACCCCTAAACCGCCGCACTCCCGCCTCGCAAACATTAGTTAAATATTATTAATCCCTAATCTGCCGTCCCTAACATCGCCGCCACCTACCTGCATTTATTAACCCCTAATCTGCCGCCACTATACTAAATGTATTAACCCCTAAACCTAAGTCTAACCCTAACCCTAACACCCCCTAACTTAAATATAATTACAATAAATCTAAATAAAAATTAATATTATTACCTAAATTATTCCTATTTAAAACTGAATACTTACCTGTAAAATAAACCCTAAGCTAGCTATAATATAACTAATAGTTAGATTGTAGCTATTTTAGGGTTTATTTTTATTTTACAGGCAAGTTTGTATTTATTTTAACTAGGTACAATAGTTATTAAATAGTTATTAACTATTTAATAACTACCTAGCTAAAATAAATACGAAAGTACCTGTAAAATAAAACCTAACCTAAGTTACATAAACACCTAACCTAACCCTACAATTAAATAAATTAACTAAATTAAAAACAATTAAATAAATTAAATTAGCTAAAGTAAAAAAAGAACCCCACTAAATTATAGAAAATAATAAACAAATTACAAGATATTTAAACGAATTACACTTAATCTAATAGCCCTATCAAAATAAAAAAAAGCTCCCTCAAAATAAAAAAAAAAACTAGCCTAAACTAAACTATCAATAGCCCTTAAAAGGACCTTTTTCGGGGCATTGCCCCAAAGTAATCAGCTCTTTTACCTGTAAAAAAAAAATACAAACAACCCCCCAAATAAAATACTTTCTAAAAAAACCTAAGCTCCCCATTGCCCTGAAAAGGGCATTTAAATTGGCATTGCCCTTAAAAGGGCAGTTAGCTCTTTTGCGGCACAAACCCTAATCTAAAAAATAAAACCCACTCAATGCACCCTTAAAAAAACCTAACACTTACCCCCTGAAGATCGACTTACTGTTCTGAAGACCGGACATCCATCCTCAAGGAAGCGGCAGAAGTCTTCATCCAACCGGGCCGAAGTCCTCAACGAAGCCGGGAGAAGTCTTCATCCAAGCTGGGGAAAGTGGTCCTCCAAGCGGGCAGAAGTCTTCATCCAGACTGCATCTTCTATCTTCATCCATCCGATGCGTAGCGGCTCCATCTTCAAGACATCCGACGCAGAGCATCCTCTTCATCCGGAGTCTTCTTACTGAATGACGGTTCCTTTTAGTGACGTCATCCAAGATGGCGTCCCTTAGAAACCGATTGGCTGATAGAATTCTATTCTATTAAGGTAGAAATTCTATTGGCTGATGCAATCAGCCAATAGGATTGAAGTTCAATCCTATTGACTGATCCAATCAGCTAATAGGATTGAGCTTGCATTCTATTGGCTGATTGGAACATACTACAGTGGCTACTTTTTACTTAATTTAAAAAATTCATAAAAATAAAAACTATCCCCCCCAGACGTCCGATTGTCTCTGGAATAAACAGCCTCACAGAGAAGGCAAGCCAGTACGTAGATTTTAGGTTAAGAAATCACCTCTCTGCTTTTACCTGCAAACAAAGGGTACCGCTATGGGTACAGCATGTGCTCCCACCTATGCTAATCTCTTTTTGGAAAGGTGGGAGCACAAATATGTATTCTCAGATACTAACACACAGTTTCTAAATAAAGTTCCCCTCTGGATACACTACATCGACGATGTGCTCTTCCTATGGGAGGGCACAAATACAGAACTTGATGCTTTCTTAAAAAAACTAAATTCAAACGATCTGAATATTAAACTAACGTATGAAGTGAACCAACAAGTAAAAAACTTCCTGTATCTCCAAATTACAAAAACCACAATAGGCAAACTTTCAATGGATGTCCGTAGAAAAAAAGACAGCCACCAACAGTTTATTACATAGTACCAGTGCACATGCCCCCAATACGATAAAGGCTCTCCCCACTGGAGAATTTCTGCAGATGAGACGTAATTGCTCATCGGATAAAAATTACACACTAACGGCTAGATTTGGAGTTTTGTCGGTAACGACCCGAAAAACTAACGCCAGCTTTTTTCTGGCCGCACCATAAAAATAACTCTGGTATTGAGAGTCCACATAAAGGCTGCGTTAGGCTCCAAAAAAGGAGCGTAGAGCATATTTAACGCAGCTTCAACTCTCGATACCAGAGTTGCTTACGCAAGCGGCCAGCCTCAAAAACATGCTCGTGCATGATTCTCCCATAGGAAACAATGGGGCTGTTTGAGCTGAAAAAAAAACTAACACCTGCAAAAAAGCCGCGTTCAGCTCCTAACGCAGCCCCATTGTTTGCTATGCGGAAACACTTCCTACGTCTGCACCTAACACTTTAACATGTACCCCGAGTCTAAACACCCCTAACCTTACAGTTATTAACCCCTAATCTGCCGCCCCCGCTATCGCTGACCCCTGCAAATTATTATTAACCCCTAATCTGCAACTCCGTAAACCGCTGCTACTTACATTATCCCTATGTACCCCTAATCTGCTGCCCTAACATCGCCGACCCCTATATTATATTTATTAACCCCTAATCTGCCCCCCACAACGTCGCCTCCACCTGCCTACACTTATTAACCCCTAATCTGCCGACCGGACCTGAGCGCTACTATAATAAAGTTATTAACCCCTAATCCGCCTCACTAACCCTATAATAAATAGTATTAACCCCTAATCTGCCCTCCCTAACATCGCCGACACCTAACTTCAATTATTAACCCCTAATCTGCCGACTGGAGCTCACCGCTATTCTAATAAATGTATTAACCCCTAAAGCTAAGTCTAACCCTAACACTAACACCCCCCTAAATTAAATATAATTTAAATCTAACGAAATTAATTAACTCTTATTAAATAAATTATTCCTATTTAAAGCTAAATACTTACCTGTAAAATAAATCCTAATATAGCTACAATATAAATTATAATTATATTATAGCTATTTTAGGATTAATATTTATTTTACAGGTAACTTTGTATTTATTTTAACCAGTTACAATAGCTATTAAATAGTTAAGAACTATTTAATAGCTAAAATAGTTAAAATAATTACAAATTTACCTGTAAAATAAATCCTAACCTAAGTTACAATTAAACCTAACACTACACTATCAATAAATTAATTAAATAAACTACCTACAATTACCTACAATTAACCTAACACTACACTATCAATATTACAATTAAATAAATACAATTTCTACAAATAAATACAATTAAATAAACTTGCTAAAGTACAAAAAATAAAAAAGAACTAAGTTACAAAAAATAAAAAAATATTTACAAACATAAGAAAAATATTACAACAATTTTAAATTAATTACACCTACTCTAAGCCCCCTAATAAAATAACAAAGCCCCCCAAAATAAAAAAATGCCCTACCCTATTCTAAATTACTAAAGTTCAAAGCTCTTTTACCTTACCAGCCCTGAACAGGGCCCTTTGCGGGGCATTCCCCAAGAAGTTCAGCTCTTTTGCCTGTAAAAAAAAAAATACAATACCCCCCCCCCCAACATTACAACCCACCACCCACATACCCCTAATCTAACCCAAACCCCCCTTAAATAAACCTAACACTAAGCCCCTGAAGATCTTCCTACCTTGTCTTCACCTCACCGGGTTCAACGATCTGTCCAGAAGAGCTCCTCCGATGTCCTGATCCAAGCCCAAGCGGGGGGCTGAAGAGGTCCATGATCCGGCTGAAGTCTTCATCCAAGCGGGGCAGAATAGGTCTTCCATCCGATTGAAGTCTTCATCCAAGCGGGATCTTCTATGGTCATCCATCCGGAGCGGAGCGGCAGGATCCTGAAAACCTCCAATGCGGAACATCCATCCTGGCCGACGACTGAACGACGAATGACGGTTCCTTTAAATGACGTCATCCAAGATGGCCTTCCTTTGAATTCCGATTGGCTGATAGGATTCTATCAGCCAATCGGAATTAAGGTAGGAATATTCTGATTGGCTGATGGAATCAGCCAATCAGAATCAAGTTCAATCCGATTGGCTGATCCAATCAGCCAATCAGATTGAGCTCGCATTCTATTGGATGTTCCGCGGCTGAAAAGTGAGCGTTAGACCCTATTTTGAGTGACTCCAAATACCGGCGGTAGCCTAAAACCAGCGTTAGGAGCCTCTAACGCTGGTTTTCACGGCTAACGCCAAACTCCAAATCTAGGCCTTAGAGCCAAAGAACTTACAGAAAGATTACTGTTGAGAGGATACAGTAAAAGAATAATAAAAAAGCTGAATATAGAGCAAGATCTACTGTCAGATCCGAACTTCTAAAGAAAAAATACAAACCCAAACAAGATCAAGTGAGGTTTTTAACTTGCAATCACAGAAGTAAACAAATTTCAAACATCCTACAGGATAATTCGTACATTCTCAGATCTGACCTAATCCTCTCACATATTTTGGGGGACAAAGTACACTTAGGATATAAAAGAACACGCAACCTGAAAGATCTGATAAGTCCCAGCCATCTGGAGGACCCAAAAACAACTGGTGCATTCACATAAGGTTCATTTAAATGTGGAACTTTTAGTACCTGCAGCTTCATGCTTAAAAAACATGAAATAAATTATTGCTTCAACAAAAGTCATAAAATCAATTCCTACATAAATTGCCAAACAGAGGGATCTTTTATGCACTAAAATGTAAATGTGACAAGGTTTACATTGGCATGACGACCAGAAAGATAAGAACTGGATTACAGAAACACCTGAGGAACTATAAACATGCTTCTAAAAATTTCAAAGCAGGCAAACAAATAATGTCTGTAGCACGTCACTTTCTCAGCAAACATTATTCTAAGCAAAAGAGTTCTGTGAAAAGGAATTACAAAACAAGGGCACCTCCTAGTGTAACTCAGGTAATATATAAGAGATTTGATATATACTATCACAACATTTCTTTTTCTTTTTTCTTAATTTTTTTTCTTTTATCTTCATTTTGTTGATTTCAATCTTGACCATATGGTCTGCATCACTCGGTTTTGTGTAGGATTCATTCCAGTATCACAATTATATTAGAGAATTAGGAATTAGCGCCCCCTAGAACAGAACAATTTCACTGCTTTTCTTTAAACTCTCAATTAAATCTAGCATATGAACAAATATTAATTCCATTGTTTTATTAATATTTTCAACAAAATAATTGTTGATTCCCAAATTTACCACGCATTCAGAAGTTGTAAAATTCGATGTTATTGTAATCCAGAGATGAGGTATTGACTTTTACCTAAATGTGAGGTCATAAAACTAGCCTCATATAAGATTTAAACCTTATATTAATACAATCTACAATTAAATCACATATTTACGCTTATTACAAACATGAGATTAAATATTACCACTTCAGTAATTTTATGTCACACTATTTGGGTGAAATAATTTCACTTATTATAGGCTTGTACTTCTTTTAAGTTTTGCTCTTATCACGATATTTCACTTTATTACCCATGAACACATTGAATATTATCACGACTACTTACATACACTTACTGACATTAGTTTATTGTCAGATACATTCAGTCACTTACACTGCTAGTATCATGTTATGTCAATATAAAGGTATCACTTTAAGATATATAGTCAAATCTTCCCATAACTAAAAGTCACAGTGGATCGTAACATCATCATAGATTTTGGAAACTATTTCTATATATGAATGGTCTGGTAACGATCTATGTAAACACATACGCTGAAAAATATGAAAAATATTGTTGCCATAATTTGCTATACATTGTAACCATATCCCATTAAACTAGCACAGTACGCTGAACACAAGGATGGCATTGATATCCAATGGATTGGCCGTCAGATGATGACACATCGAAAATGGGAATGACTAAATACGTCATAAGTAGCCAACAACCCTACGGTGCGATCACCATTTGAAAAAGCCGTTTACGGTGAAACATGTTAGGGTCATTAGAAAATTGGTGAGGAGTCCTAGGAGCTCCTGCGTTTTAGCTAGCCTTAGACTACCTTGATTTACTGTAGTGTTACTTATCGCTCTTCAGATGGAGTGCTTTACTATTTCCACTTAGTTTGTATAATGTATCAGTGCATTACGGCCTGTTTAGTTTTAGATTGAAACTTGTACTGACTAAAAGCTAGATTGAACCCCTATAGTTCATACTGGCGGTAATAATTTTATGATCCAATACCTATTACTATATGTAACTATACCTAAGAGTTACTAATAAGAGACCACTAAATCATGATACAGAACGAGTGTTAATTTTATGATCCAATACTTCTAAATTTACTGATTTGTGAAAACATAATATTGTAAGAGATCACGAGTTAGTTAAACTGATACTACTAACTGCAATTACATATACTCACAATGAATCAATAAGTCGTATTATCTCCAGAAGAATAAATACTATTTCTAAACATCAAGATCATATATATTTATAATGATACGGGTATTGTTACCGTTCCTCTGTCGACATATATAATGAACATACCTAGCAATACTTGACCCAGTATCTTTATATTACTGTTGTTGTCATCCTCAGGATCACTTTTGTTAACCCTTGCCTTAACACATTGCTGATCTCATACTTTAATGGCCAGCCAGTACATACTTCTTATAGCTTTCTATGAGAGTAATCAGTGGTGCAGAATCACATACCTAATTCACAATATTTAACTCTCATAAGAGACATTTACAAGCTATTTAGATTTTAAGGTGGATGGCTTTGATCTTGAACTATAGAAGTAGTCAAATCAGTAAACTAGTAAACAAGCTGTTTATTATAATCAGCTGATCCAACTGTATAACTTTCACAAAACTGAAAGTGCTATATGTGTTTTATTTTTTTGAAGAATAGGTTCACTTACCTGTCTTCATTTTTTTCTTATAACTTTGAAATATATACACGGCACCCACAACCCCCAATAAAGATACTTCATTTGTTTGCATACTAAAATTTGCCTACACATCACTATTATCTGGGGATGGAGGTTTTGTAATTCATTTAAAGGGACACTGAACCCAATTTCTTTCTTTTGTAATTCAGATAGAGCATGCAATTTTAAGCAACTTTCTAATTTACTCCTATTATCAAATTTTCTTCGTTCTCTTGCTTTCTTTATTTGAAACATACGTTAGCTAGGCTTTTTTTGGTTCAGGACTCTGGACAGCACTTTTTTATTGGTGGATTAATTTATCCACCAATCAGCAAGAACAACCCAGGTTGTTCACCAAAAATGGGCCGGCATCTAAACTTACATTCTTGCATTTCAAATAAAGATACCAAGAGAATGAAGACATTTTGATAATAGGAGTAAATTAGAAAGTTGCTTAAAATGTCATGTTCTATCTGAATCACAAAAGAAAAAAATGTGGGTTCAGTGTCCCTTTAAGTAGTGCCATTGGATAATTTCTTTCTCTGAAGATGTTAATTTGTTTTGTGTCCCTTTAAAAACTATTATTAAATTATTACTTACTTATATAAGTGTTAAAAATGTTAACTTTTACAGTCCTTAAAAAATATTGAAATAAAATGTGTTAAGTTTGAAACACACCAAAATGGGTTTTCAAGAGTTCAGTACAGTACAATTAGATAACTATAAAAATCACAAGAGAAAACAAAATATTCTCTGAAGGATTGAAATACTACTGTTGGAGATTCTCAGTGCATTTTATGTGGATTCTTTGTGAAGCCAAGCCACTTGAAAACAGCCAGGTTTTCTGATACATTGGAATGGCTTTGAACATGCACAAAGCCATGCAAAGCATTTTATATGACTTCTGAGGATCGGAAATAAATTAGGTGCCGATACCCATCATGCTCAGAACTATTTCAGTGGTTCAAATTTCTTTATATTTTTCCTAAGTTGCAGTGTAACTCCTTAATTTAGTAACTTGTCAATACCCATAGCTATCTATTTTGTGAAGGGCCACGTTTTGCATTTACTTTTCCTTTGAACTTGCTGTTTGTTGTGAACTAGTAGAGATCCTCTTGCAATTCAAGTCACTTTTTCTTACGATACATCTGTTCAGATTGCTAATATACTGCAGCTCTGTTGCATACCTTATTTTTATGTATCTCCTTTCTCTCATTCCTTTCATGTAGCTTTAACCTCCCTCCCATTCCCTTCATCCTGATCCAACACTGTTCTCATATAAAGTGTATGCTGGGTTGTTCTAATTTTATATGAAACACGGGAATAAGAAAATCCAGACCTGAAATAAGTAATATATTTTGCATATATTATTTATTTCTAGAAATATATTGCTATTGCTAACACTAATGTAAACGGAACATCTATGTCTACAGATTTGAAAAAATTACATCATGTTAAACTAAATGTAAACAAGTAAATCTGCCAAAATTGTGCAAGTTGCAATACTATAAAAATGCTTTTACAACATTTTCTTTCTACAAGGTTCTCCATTAAAGGACCAGTCAACACAGTACATTTGCATAATCAACAATTGCCAGATAACAAGACAATGCAATAGCACTTAGTCTGAACTTCAAATGAGTAGTAGATTTTTTTCTGACAATTTTAAAAGTTATGTCTTTTTCCACTCCCCCTGTACCATGTGACAGCCACCAGCCAATCACAAATGCATACACGTACCATGTGACAGCCATCAGCCATTCACAAATGCATACACACTTATTCTTGCACATGCTCAGTAGGAGCTGGTGACTCAAAAAGTTTAAATATAAAAAGATTGTGCATATTTAGATAATTGAAGTAAATTGGAAAGTTGTTTAAAATGGCATTCTCTATCTGAATAATGACAGTTTAATTTTGATTGAGTGTCCCTTTAAAGGGTAGGGTCTCCATTTATTAAGCAATGGATGCTGCTTCAGAGCCCCATCGTTTCAGGACTGAAATCATCTAGATTCGATACGATTGGGGGCGGCATTGCACAAGCATTTCACCAGGTATTTTTCAGAGTAATATATATAGGGGATCTTCAGGAAAAGTGAGATTAGGCATTCATACAGGATTGTGATTTCAAGAAGAGGCTTTCAAATGAGATTTCGCCTCAGTAACAACAAAGACAAACCCCTTTAAGACAGCCAGTTTGTGAGGCTACATTATTACAAACAGTAACAAAGGCACAATCCTGTTTGCACCAGATTTTTGTGGCTACATTATTACAATTCAGTGGTTTCACAGTTTACAGAGTGACAACTAATTAAAATCCCACTTTAGATAAGATAAGTCAAGGCCACTTCCTTCTTATAGAAACCCATAGTGTTCTTCTTGATTTCAGATACATATTGCAAAAAAAAACCAGAAAATGGTGCATTCTCAATAACTAATTGAAAATATTGAAAAAAAAACAAAACAATACAAATTACATTTATATTTTTTCCCAGTGATCAAGATGGATCCCAGTTACAATAGGTTAATTACACACATGTAAATGATTATTTCCCTTACACATTGTACAAAGGGGTTCATTTAGGAAATGTTTATCATAGATCTATGCATCTTATGTATTCTTTTTCCGGTGCATCCAGTAACTTTGCTATCTTGTGTTGTTCCTGTCTGACAGTCTGGTATTTCTAACCTCATTATGTTCACAACATTCCAAAAGTCTCATGATGTGCATTGTTTATCAGTTACTAAACCTCTGTAGCATACCACAACCTCTACTCAGCTTTTAGTTTTATAATGTGTTTTGGCATTTTATCACTTAAGCAACTCATCACTTATGTAATATTACTATTAAGCCAGCACATGGAGTAATCAGCAATTGCTTCATGTTTGTAATGGTGTTTACAGCAGAAAACCAAGACTGTCTTTCTAATTTATTAAAACCAATTATAGCTATAGAAGATAGATACAACTCTCACACTGTGACATCAATGCTCCTAACAGCTGTATGACCAGTATAGACTTTAAAGAGAAGCAGCATTCTTCCATGTACGTCTTCTTTAAAGGTTCATAGTTAATTGCATATGGAATATTGGTGCAACATTTGGTGTTCTCCTTAATATTTGGTACTAATTCTGAATATTTCTCCACTATAGATGCGTGGCCTAAAATCTGAACACTGTAGTCTCCAGTGGGTGATTCTATCCCGGAATACCATGAATTTTAGATACCAGTTTTTATATCTGATACTTTGAAGAATGAGTATCCTCATGTGGGCATTCACGTCACGCTAGATGATCTTCTATTACTTATGGTTCACATTAACCCTTTCAATTATTATCTGAGTGTCTGATGATCAAAAACTCACTATTATGGAGAGAAATCTTAAAAACTCTTTGGGGGCTTCTTTTGAGCATTATATTGCAATGCATGCGCATGTGTGAGGCTAAATGATTCCTAAGAAACACATAAGCTGACATATCCAAAACCCATGCTGTATTGCTGCATAAAATATAAGCCTGACACTTATATACTAAAGGGACAGTCTACACAAAAAAAATGTATTGTTTAAAAAGATAGATAATGCCTTTACTACCCATTTCCCAGCTTTGCACAACCAACATTGTTAGATTAATATATTTATAACATGTAAACCTCTAAATGTCTGCCTGTTTCAAAGGCTCTATTGACAGCCTCTTAATCACATGCTTTTGTATTTGCTTTTCACAACAAGAGACCGCTAGTTCATGTGGGACATATAGATAACATTGTGATCCTGCCCGAGGAGTTATTTAAGAGTTAGCACAACACAGTACAAAATGCAAGGCAATAGATATTAAATAGTCACAGTCATGTGATCAGGGGCTGTCAGAAGAGGCTTAAATACAAGAATCACAGAGGTAAAAAGTATATTAATATAACTGTGTTGGTTATGCAAAACTGGGAAATGGGTAATAAAGGGATTATCTATCTTTTAAAACAATAAACATTATATGATAGACTGTCCCTTTAAGCTTGAAAAAACACCATTATGCAGCTCAATGATTCTCAAATTCTTCCAACTACTTATTTTGTACTTTGCTTGAATCTTTACAGTAATTTGCATTATAACTTGAATTCATATATGAATTTGTTCACGTGTAAAGTCTCAGATTAATCCTGTCTGTTTTCCTCTAAACTAGACATTACTATCCACTGGGCTAAGAACAATGTTGCTTTTTAAAGAAACATTATACTCAAAATCACCTTGATTATGCCACAGTAAAAACATAAAACAAACACAAAAAAAAACTTTAGGATATATAAAAACTAGCCAAAAACCAAAGCATTGTTGGAATCTACAGTATCGCTATTAAAAGTAGTTAGTTTCGTGGGGGGTAGTTATCAAGCCGTCAACCTCAAATACGCTGGAATTCCGCAACGTATTTGTGGCGAGGCTGATTCACCTTAGTTATCAAGCCCTAGATACCGGCAAAAGTAGAATTTAGTGACGTAAGCTTCGATCCGCCGGACTCAGTCCGACACAGATTGATTCTTACGTCACTCCAGATGTTCCGCACACAATCTGACTACTTTTGCTAGTTATCAAAAAACTAGCAGGTACGCTCGGCACTTTTCCGGCCCAGCGTACCTGGTTTTCAATCCGCCGCCCTGGAGGCGGCGGATCCCATAGGAATCAATGGGAGTCTGACCATAGCGAAAGTTCAGGTTCGCTGCTGCCAGACACCCCATTGATTTCTATGGGAGCTGTCTACACCTAACACCCTAACATGTACCCCGAGTCTAAACACCCCTAATCTGCCCCCCCTACACCGCCGCAACTAAATAAAGTTATTACCCCCTAAACCGCCACTCCCGGAGCCCACCGCCACTCTAATAAACTGTTTAACCCCTAAACCGCCGCTCCCGGAGCCCACCGCATGCTATAATAAATATGTTAACCCCTAAACTGCCGCTCCCGGTCCCCGCCGCAACTATAATATATGTATTAACCCCTAAACCGTGGCTCCCAGACCCCGCCGCCACCTACATTATACCTATTAACCCCTATCCTGCCTCCCCTATACCGCTACCCTCTATAATAAAGTTATTAACCCCTATCCTGCTGATCCCGGACCCCGCCGCAACTAAATAAATAGTTTAACCCCTAAACCGCCACTCCCGGACCCCGCCGCAACCTATCTTAAACTTATTAAACCCCTAATCTGCCCCCCCCCCAACACCGTCGCCACCTACAATAAAATTATTAACCCCTATCCTGCCCGCCGCAATTCTAATAAAATTATTAACCCCTAAACCTAAGTCTAACACTAACCCTAACACCCCCCTAACTTAAATATTAATTAAATACATCTAAATAAATTTAACTCTTATTAACTAAATGAATCCTATTTAAAACTAAATACTTACCTTTAAAATAAACCCTAATATAGCTACAATAAAAATAATAATTATATTGTAGCTATCTTAGGATTTATATTTATTTTACAGGCAACTTTCAATTTATTTTAACTAGGTACAATAGCTATTAAATAGTTATTAACTATTTAATAGCTACCTAGCTAAAATAAAGAGAAATTTACCTGTAAAATAAAAACTAACCTAAGTTACAATTACACCTAACACTACACTATACTTTAATAAATTATTCCTATTTAAAACTAAATACCTGTAAAATAAACCCTAAGATAGCTACAATGTAATTAATAATTACATTGTAGCTATTTTAGGATTTATATTTATTTTACAGGTAGCTTTGTATTTATTTTAGCTAGTTAGAATAGTTATTAAATAGTTATTAACTATCTAATAACTACCTAGCTAAAAGAAATACAAAATTACCTGTAAAATAAATCCTAACCTAAGTTACAATTAAACCTAACACTACACTATCATTAAATAAATTAAATAAATTACCTACAAATAACTACAATTAAATACAATTCAATAAACTAACTAAAGTGCAAAAAATAAAAAAAAGCTAAGTTACAAAAAATAAAAAAAATAAGTTACAAACATTTAAAAAATATTACAACAATTTTAAGCTACTTACACCTAATCTAAGCCCCCTAATAAAATAACAAAGCCCCCCAAAATAAAAAAATCCCTACCCTATTCTACATTAAAAAGTAAACAGCTCTTTTGCCTTACCAGCCCTTAAAAGGGCATGCCCCAAATAAAACAGCTCTTTTGCCTGTAAAACAAAAATACAACCCCCCCAACATTAAAACCCACCACCCACATACCCCTAATCTAACCCAAACCCCACTTAAATAAATCTAACTCTACCCCCCTGAAGATCATCCTACCTTGAGTCGTCTTCACTCAGCCGAGCACCGATGGAACTGAAGAGGAGATCCGGAGCGGCAGAAGTCATCATCCAAGGTGCGCAGAAGAAATCTTCTATCCGATGAAGTCATCATCCAGGCGGCGCTGAAGAGGTCTTCGATTCGCTAGAAGTCATCATCCAGGCGGCGTCTTCAATCTTCATCCATCCGGAGCGGAGCGGAGCCATCTTCAGAAGAGCCTACGCGGATCCATCCTCTTCTTCCCGACGACTAACGACGAATGACGGTACCTTTAAGTGACGTCATCCAAGATGGCGTCCCTCGAATTCCGATTGGCTGATAGGATTCTATCAGCCAATCGGAATTAAGGTAGAAAAATCTGATTGGCTGATTCAATCAGCCAATCAGATTCAAGTTCAATCCGATTGGCTGCCTGGATGATGACTTCTAGTGGATCGAAGACCTCTTCAGCGCCGCCTGGATGATGACTTCATCGGATAGAAGATTTCTTCTGCGCCCCTTGGATGATGACTTCTGCCGCTCCTCTTCAGTTCCATCGGTGCTCGGCTGAGTGAAGACGACTCAAGGTAGGATGATCTTCAGGGGGGTAGTGTTAGGTTTATTTAAGGGGGGTTTGGGTTAGATTAGGGGTATGTGGGTGGTGGGTTTTAATGTTGGGGGGGGTTGTATTTTTCTTTTACAGGCAAAAGAGCTGTTTTATTTGGGGCATGCCCCGCAAAAGGCCCTTTTAAGGGCTGGTAAGGCAAAAGAGCTGTTTACTTTTTAATGTAGAATAGGGTAGGGAATTTTTTTATTTTGGGGGGCTTTGTTATTTTATTAGGGGGCTTAGATTAGGTGTAAGTAGCTTAAAATTGTTGTAATATTTTTTAAATGTTTGTAACTTATTTTTTTTTTTTTTGTAACTTAGCTTTTTTTATTTTTTGTACTTTAGTTAGTTTATTGAATTGTATTTAATTGTAGTTATTTGTAGGTAATTTATTTAATTAATTTAATGATAGTGTAGTGTTAGGTTTAATTGTAACTTAGGTTAGGATTTATTTTACAGGTAATTTTGTATTTCTTTTAGCTAGGTAGTTATTAAATAGTTAATAACTATTTAATAACTATTCTAACTAGCTAAAATAAATACAAAGTTACCTGTAAAATAAATATAAATCCTAAAATAGCTACAATGTAATTATTAATTACATTGTAGCTATCTTAGGGTTTATTTTACAGGTAAGTATTTAGTTTTAAATAGGAATAATTTATTAAAGTATAGTGTAGTGTTAGGTGTAATTGTAACTTAGGTTAGTTTTTATTTTACAGGTAAAGTTCTCTTTATTTTAGCTAGGTAGCTATTAAATAGTTAATAACTATTTAATAGCTATTGTACCTAGTTAAAATAAATTGAAAGTTGCCTGTAAAATAAATATAAATCCTAAGATAGCTACAATGTAATTATTATTTTTTATTGTAGCTATATTAGGGTTTATTTTAAAGGTAAGTATTTAGTTTTAAATAGGATTCATTTAGTTAATAAGAGTTAAATTTATTTAGATGTATTTAATTAATATTTAAGTTAGGGGGTGTTAGGGTTAGTGTTAGACTTAGGTTTAGGGGTTAATAATTTTATTAGAGTTGCGGCGGTGTAGAGGGGGGCAGGATAGGGATTAATAATTTTATTATAAGTGGCGACGGTGTAGGGGGGGCAGATTAGGGGTTAATAAGTTTAAGATAGGTTGCGGTGGGGTCCGGGAGTGGCGGTTTTGGGGTTAAACTATTTATTTAGTTGCGGCGGGGTCCGGGATCAGCAGGATAGGGGTTAATAAATTTATTATAGAGGGCGGCGGTATAGGGGGGCAGGATAGGGGTTAATAGGTATAATGTAGGTGGCGGTGGGGTCTGGGAACGGCGGTTTAGGGGTTAAACTATTTATTTAGTTGCGGCGAGGTCCAGGATCAGCAGGATAGGGGTTAATAAATTTATTATAGAGGGCGGCGGTATAGGGGGGACAGGATAGGGGTTACTAGGCATAATGTAGGTGGCGGCGGAGTCCGGGAGCGGCGGTTTAGGGGTTAATACATTTATAAGAGTTGTGGCGGGGTCTAGGAGCGGCGGTTTAGGAGTTAGTAACTTTATTTAGTTGCGGGGGGCTCCGGGGGCGCCGGTATAGGGGGTAGAACAGTGTAGTTAGTGTGGGTGCTTAGTGACAGGGGTATCAATAAAGCTGTGAGAAAGCCGAAGAGCAGCGAGATCGGATGAGTGATAACTCTCACAGTCCGCTGCTCATCGCCCTGTACTTGGTGCGCGGCTTTTTGACAGCTTTTTTGATAACTTAGGCGAACGTATTCAGGTCCGCGGCGGCGATGTGAGGCAAGCTTAGGCGGGCGTATTGGACCGGCGAAGGCAGGTAAAGTAGACACGTTGATAACTACCCCTCAGTGTGACATTGGTTCACTCTATTTTTTAATTTTTTGGTCTCATTTTGTTTGTAGATAAAACGCCTTACAATTTGTTTTTATTCTTTATTTTTCACACTTTTACTGTAATTTATCTCTGAAAACTATTATTTTTCCCACTACTTTAGAGAAGTTGGAGGGCATAATGTAGAGTTCAGATTAATGACCCTAGAAAGAGATCGCTTGGTATTCTAGCATAAGCACCCACTTGAGTCACTTTTATATGCCAATTAACCAACATTTAATTTACCTTAAAAAAAAGTTGAGTAGTGTGAAAAAGAATAGATCAGGTGGCATAGTTGCAAATTTAGTATTACAATTTTTTTTTCTAATCAATCTGTAAAAAGAAAAAAAAAATGTTTATTGCCTTAACATCTTGATTACGATTTCAAAATTATCTGTACTCTGCAAATTTATTATTTATTATTTAGACATTTCAAATTCATTTTTAATAAACAAACATTCAACGTTTGGTAAATAACAGGGAATGTTGCTTATTGCAAAATTTAGAAAATTATACAGAATGAAAGAGTTAGGAAATTTCAGGGCACATAGCACTTCCTCAGAGTTATGAAGAGAAGGGCAGAGGGGCATCGTTAGAGAAGCAGTCACTGCATTATTATTATTATATTATTATACTTTATTTATGAAGCACCAACATATTCCGCAGCACTGTTCATGGATACAATTCATTTAATTAAAACAATACAAAACTTGTAAGAGACAGGACAACATTTACAAACACATACAGGAGGGATTGAGGGCCCTATTCCCGTGGGAATTTACAATCTAGAAACTGCATCAGATTTAATGGTGAATCATTGGTGGGCTACTCAGAAATATTGGTGGAAGGCTCATGCTCATTGGTGGGTGAGTCAGGATTATTGGTAGATGGTTCAAGATTATTGGTGGATGAAGCATGTTCCTTGCCTTGTGTTTGCTTTTTTTCATTGACTAATAAAAGACATCTTGGTTGTGCCATTTTCCTTCATACGCCATGTATATGCCACACTACTTTCTGAATGGCAAGCATTATCTTATATTATCCACTGCAACTAAAATAAAGCAGACAATAGCTGAGGAGTGGAAAGCTTTTGTTGGACATCCTGTTGTAATTATATTTTTTTCTGCACCTTCCCCTCGCCCCACAGGAACAGGTTTTGGAAGAGCCATGTATCATCTGTTACTTTTTTCATTTTATGGTCAACAAATTTCAAATGCTCAGTTAGATCAAATTGTTCCCGGGCCTGGCCTACTCTATAATATCAATTGCAAGTTTCCAAAATTCAAGATGTTTGGGCATTATTATCCTAAATACCACAAAAATCATCTTGGAGACTGCAATTACACTTTGGTCAAGGAATTTGAGTAGAGTGATTGGGGGGTAGTTATCAAGCCGTCAACCTCAAATACGCTGGAATTCCGCAGCGTATTTGTGGCGAGGCTGATTCGCCTTAGTTATCAAAGGCTAGAGACCGGCAAAAGTAGAATTTTGTGACGTAAACTTCGATCCGCCGTGCAAAGTCCGACACAGATCGATTCTTACGTCACTCCAGATGTTAATCTGACTACTTTTGCTAGTTATCAAAAAACTAGCAGGTACGCTCGGCACTTTTCCGGCCCAGCGTACCTGGTTTTCAAACCGCCACCCTGGAGGCGGCGGATCCCATAGGAATCAACGGGAGTCTGACCATAGCGAACGTACAAGTTCGCTGCTGCCAGACATCCCATTGATTTCTATGGGAGCTGTCTACACCTAACACCCTAACATGTACCCCGAGTCTAAACACCTCTAATCTGTCCCCCCCTACACCGCCGCAACTAAATAAAGCTACTCTATACATATTAACCCCTAAACCGCCGCTCCCGGAGCCCACCTCCACCTACATGATACCTAGTAACCCCTTATCCTGCCCCCCCTATAATAAAGTTATTAACCCCTATCCTGCCGATCCCGCACCTCGCCGCAAATAAATAAATAGTTTAACCCCTAAACCGCCGCTCCCTGACCCTGCCGCAACCTATATTAAATTTATTAAGCCCTAATCTGCCCCCCCTACACCGTTGCCACCTATAACAGCCTTGGAACAGCCAATAGAATGCGAGCTCAATCTGATTGGCTGATTGGATCAGCCAATCAGATTGAACTTGAATCTGATTGGCTGATTCAATCAGCCAATCAGATTTTTCCTACCTTAATTCCGATTGGCTGATAGAATCCTATCAGCCAATCGGAATTGAAGGGACGCCATCTTGGATGACGTCCCTTAAAGGAGCCTTCATTCGTCGGTAGTCCGTCGGGAAGGAAGGATGTTCCGCGTCGGCGGGATGAAGATTCAAGACCCGGCTTCGAAGATGACCTCGCCCGGATAGAAGACTTCTTCAGCGCCTCTTGGAAGATGACATCGCCCGGATGGAAGATTTCTTCAGCGCCGCTTGGAGGATCACTTCATTGGATGGAAGATTTCTTCAGCGCCCCCGGATGTCCTCTTCAGTTCCATTGGTGGCTCGGCTGAGTGAAGACGACTAAAGGTAGGATGATCTTCAGCGGATTAGTGTTAGGTTATTTTAAGGGGGGTTTGGGTTAGATTAGGGGTATGTGGGTGGTGGGTTTTAATGTGGGGGGGGGTTGTATTTTTCTTTTACAGGCAAAAGAGCTGAATTCTTTGGGGCATGCCCCCACAAAAGGCCCTTTTAAGGACTGGTAAGGTAAAAGAGCTTTGAACTTTTTTAATGTAGAATAGGGTAGGGAATTTTTTTATTTTGGGGGGGTTTGTTATTTTATTAGGGGGCTTAGATTAGGTGTAAGTAGCTTAAAATTGTTGTAATATTTTTTTAAATGTTTGTAACTTATTTTTTTTATTTTTTGTAACTTAGCTTTTTTTATTTTTTGTACTTTAGTTAGTTTATGTAATTGTATTTAATTGTTGTTATTTGTAGTTAATTTATTTAATTTATTTAATGATAGTGTAGTGTTAGGTTTAATTGTAACTTAGGTTAGGATTTATTTTACAGGTAATTTTGTATTTCTTTTAGCTAGGTAGTTATTAAATAGTTAATAACTATTTAATAACTATTCTAACTAGCTAAAATAAATACAAAGTTACCTGTAAAATAAATATAAATCCTAAGATAGCTACAATGTAATTATTAATTATATTGTAGCTATCTTAGGGTTTATTTTACAGGTAAGTATTTAGTTTTAAATAGGAATAATTTATTAAAGTATAGTGTAGTGTTAGGTGTAATTGTAACTTAGGTTAGTTTTTAGTTTACAGGTACATTTCTCTTTATTTTAGCTAGGTATGCTATTAAATAGTTAATAACTATTTAATAGCTATTGTACCTAGTTAAAATAAATTGAAAGGTACCTGTAAAATAAAAATAAATCCTAAGATAGCTACAATATAATTATTATTTATATTGTAGCTATATTAGGGTTTATTTTATAGGTAAGTATTTAGTTTTAAATAGGATTAACTTTGTTAATAATAGAAATATGATTTAGATTTATTTAATTAATATTTAAGTTAGGGGGATGTTAGGGTTAGTGTTAGACTTAGGTTTAGGGGTTAATAATTTTATTACAGTGGCGGCGGTGTAGTGGGGGGCAGGATAGGGGTTAATAAATTTATTATAGGTGGCGACGGTGTAGGGGGGGCAGGATAGGGGTTAATAAATTTAATATAGGTGGCGACGGTGTAGGAGGGGCAGGATAGGGGTTAATAAATTTAATATAGGTTGCGGCGGGTTTAGGGGTTAAACTATTTATTTATTTGCGGCGAGGTGCGGGATCAGCAGGATAGGGGTTAATAACTTTATTATAGAGGGCGACGGTATAGGGGGGGCAGGATAGGGGTTAGGTATAATGTAGGTGTCAGCGGTGTCCGGGAGCGGCGGTTTAGGGGTTAATACATTTATAAGACTTGCGGCGGGGTCTAGGAGCGGCGGTTTAGGGGTTAGTAACTTTATTTAGTTGCGTGGGGCTCCGGGGGCGCCGGTATAGGGAGTAGAACAGTGTAGTTTAGTGTGAGTGCTTAGTGACAGGCTAGCAAGAAAGCTGTCAAACAGCCGAAGAGCAGCGAGATCGGATGAGTGATAACTCTCACAGTCCGCTGCTCATCGCCCCGCGGCTTTTTGACAGCTTTACTTGATAACTTAGGCGAATTTTTTCAGGTCCGCGGCGGCGATGTGAGGCGAGCTTAGGCGGGCGTATTGGGCCAGCGAAGGCAGGAAAGTTGACACGTTGATAGCTACCCCCCAGTGTGTTAGGAGGTAAAATCTTGGCAACTGTTGTAGGGTAGCTTGGAGCATTAGCAAGAATATCCTTCAAGGACAGTTTTACAGTTACAATAATTTTTAAAACTATCATATTAGTAAAGATCAGTCCTGTCATCCATCTTCTCCTGCTGGACTTCTTTGAGATATAGGTCCTTGAGGGAATTCGCTTGCAATAGAGATCAGTTTTATTCAAATTTAAAATATTTTTCATGGTGTAACCTTCCTCATCAATTGTTTTTTAACACAGAGGACGTGTCTCTCCTGCTTCTTGATCTACACTTGCTGTTTTACCGGAATGCTTAATATTGTAGAATGAGTAAAAATACTTGAAGTCATTATACCAGCCACTTCTTGTACTAAAGTAAAGCACTTTATGCAGGATTTTGAGCTTTGTGCTTAAAGTCTTCATATATTGCTAAGGTGTTCTCTTTAATTGTGAGGAAGTTTGTCCTTTATTTGTTTGGTCTTCAATCCACACAATTCACTAAATAAATAAAGTAACAGTGTATCAAAATAGCAGTGAATCAAAGTATACAACAGTGAAACAATGTATCAAAATATTCAAGGATATGTGGAAAATCCAAAAATGGAAATAGATAAGTCTCTAGAGGCTTGATATAGCTTGAAATAGCTTGATAGATGTATAATCCCTGGTGGACCATAGGAGAGAAAAAAGAGGACAATCGTAAAGACCGTATGGGCCAATTTCTAATATCAAAGGGAGATGTACTAACTCTTTATAGAGCTATGTCTAAGCTCTTAGATAGAAGGCAGACAGGTACAAAGCCCCACGGCTTACTAAATAGCTCCCAAATCCGTTCCAGAAATCCCAAGAGGGGTGAAAGAAACTCGAATAATCGCAAGTGGGATAATTTTTAAATATATTTACTTATTAACAAAGGACACTGCATCAGTCTGGGACTAGGACTATAAATAACCATTCAGTTTGTGGTCATAGGGCTTACAGCAAAAGGATCGGAAAGCCTCAAAAAGTTTGGCTTACGATACAAAAGTTTGTAAAGTCCAGTTAATCTCCAGTATCTGACGTAATGTTTTGCTAGCAGTCAGCTAGCTTTTTCAAAGATAATTGGTTTAAACAAATGTCGTCCTTTTATATATCTCGGTATCTTCTTATTCCCTGAAGGTATATGTTGTCATTTGTTGCGTTGCAGTCATGTGACTGTATTTTGATGGTCACATGATCGTCATATCTGTATATTGTTTAGGATTCATACTTATATTGTTTGTTTTAGACAAGAGTCCTTATTTGATTAACAGTGTACAAATTACGGCCTAGATTTAGAGTTCGGCGGTAGCCGTGAAAACCAGCGTTAGAGGCTCCTAACGCTGGTTTTAGGCTACCGCCGGTATTTAGAGTCAGTGATTAAAGGGTCTAACGCTCACTTTTCAGGCGTGACTTTTCCATACCGCAGATCCCCTTACGTCAATTGCGTATCCTATCTTTTCAATGGGATCTTTCTAACTCCGGGATTTAGAGTCGTTTCTGAAGTGAGCGTTAGAGCTCTAACGACAAAACTCCAGCCGCCGGAAAATAGCAGGAGTTAAGAGCTTTCTGGGCTAACGCCGGTTCATAAAGCTCTTAACTACTGTACTCTAAAGTACACTAACACCCATAAACTACCTATGTACCCCTAAACCGAGGTCCCCCCACATCGCCGCCACTCGATTAAAATTTTTTAACCCCTAATCTTCCGACCGCCACCTACGTTATACTTATGTACCCCTAATCTGCTGCCCCTAACCCTGCCGACCCCTGTATTATATTTATTAACCCCTAACCTGCCCCCCACAACGTCGCCGCCAGCTACCTACAATAATTAACCCCTAATCTGCCGACCGCAAAGCGCCGCCACCTACGTTATCCTTATGTACCCCTAATCTGCTGCCCCTAACCCCGCCGACCCCTATATTATATTTATTAACCCCAAATCTGCCCCCCTCAACGTCGCCTGCACCTGCCTACACTTATTAACCCCTAATCCGCCTCACTAACCCTATCATAAATAGTATTAACCCCTAATCTGCCCTCCCTAACATCGCCGACACCTAACTTCAATTATTAACCCCTAATCTGACGACTGGAGCTCACCGCTATTCTAATAAATGTATTAACCCCTAAAGCTAAATCTAACCCTAACACTAACACCCCCCTAAATTAAATATAATTTAAATCTAACGAAATTAATTAACTCTTATTAAATAAATTATTCCTATTTAAAGCTAAATACTTACCTGTAAAATACATCCTAATATAGCTACAATATAAATTATAATTATATTGTAGCTATTTTAGGATTAATATTTATTTTACAGGTAACTTTGTAATTATTTTAACCAGGTACAATAGTTATTAAATAGTTAAGAACTATTTAATAGTTACCTAGTTAAAATAATAACAAAATTACCTGTAAAATAAATCCTAACCTAAGTTATAATTAAACCTAACACTACCCTATCAATAAATTAATTAAATAAACTACCTACAATTACCTACAATTAACCTAACACTACACTATCAATAAATAAATTAAATACAATTGCTACAAATAACTACAATTACATAAACTAACTAAAGTACAAAAAATAAAAAAGAACTAAGTTACAAAAAATAAAAAAATATTTACAAACATAAGAAAAATATTACAACAATTTTAAACTAATTACACCTACTCTAAGCCCCCTAATAAAATAACAAAGACCCCCAAAATAAAGAAATCGTTCCGATCAGCCAATAGAATGCGAGCTCAATCTGATTGGCTGATTGGATCAGCCAATCGGAATGAACTTGATTCTGATTGGCTGATTCCATCAGCCAATCAGAATATTCCTACCTTAATTCCGATTGGCTGATAGAATCCTATCAGCCAATCGGAATTCAAGGGACGCCATCTTGGATGACGTCCCTTAAAGGAACCGTCATTCGTCGGGAGACGCCGGAAGAAGAGGATGGATCCGCGTCGGCTGCTTCAAGATGGACCCGCTCCGTACCGGATGGAAGAAGATCGAAGATGCCGCTTGGAGAAGATGTTTGCCGGTCTGGATGTCCTCTTCTTGCCGGATAGGAGGAAGACTTTGGAGCCTCTTCTGGACCTCTTCAGCACCGGATGCCAGGACGGATCGGTGATACCTGGATGGTGAAGACAAGGTAGGAAGATCTTCAGGGGCTTAGTGTTAGGTTTATTTAAGGGGGGTTTGGGTTAGATTAGGGGTATGTGGGTGGTGGGTTGTAATGTTGGGGGGGGTATTGTATGTTTTTTTTTACAGGCAAAAGAGCTGATTTTCTTGGGGCATGCCCCGCAAAGGGCCCTGTTCAGGGCTGGTAAGGTAAAAGAGCTTTTAACTTTATTAATTTAGAATAGGGTAGGGCATTTTTTTATTTTGGGGGTCTTTGTTATTTTATTAGGGGGCTTAGAGTAGGTGTAATTAGTTTAAAATTGTTGTAATATTTTTCTTATGTTTGTAAATATTTTTTTATTTTTTGTAACTTAGTTCTTTTTTATTTTTTGTACTTTAGTTAGTTTATGTAATTGTAGTTATTTGTAGCAATTGTATTTAATTTATTTATTGATAGTGTAGTGTTAGGTTAATTGTAGGTAATTGTAGGTAGTTTATTTAATTAATTTATTGATAGGGTAGTGTTAGGTTTAATTATAACTTAGGTTAGGATTTATTTTACAGGTAATTTTGTTATTATTTTAACTAGGTAACTATTAAATAGTTCTTAACTATTTAATAGCTATTGTACCTGGTTAAAATAATTACAAAGTTACCTGTAAAATAAATATTAATCCTAAAATAGCTACAATATAATTATAATTTATATTGTAGCTATATTCGGATGTATTTTACAGGTAAGTATTTAGCTTTAAATAGGAATAATTTATTTAATAAGAGTTAATTAATTTCGTTAGATTTAAATTATATTTAACTTAGGGGGGTGTTAGTGTTAGGGTTAGACTTAGCTTTAGGGGTTAATCCATTTATTATAGTAGCGGTGAGCTCCAGTCGTCAGATTAGGGGTTAATAATTGAAGTTAGGTGTCGGCGATGTTAGGGAGGGCAGATTAGGGGTTAATACTATTTATGATAGGGTTAGTGAGGCGGATTAGGGGTTAATAAGTGTAGGCAGGTGCAGGCGACGTTGAGGGGGGCAGATTTGGGGTTAATAAATATAATATAGGGGTCGGCGGGGTTAGGGGCAGCAGATTAGGGGTACATAAGGATAACGTAGGTGGCGGCGCTTTGCGGTCGGCAGATTAGGGGTTAATAATAATATGCAGGGGTCGGCGATGTTAGGGAGGGCAGATTAGGGGTTAATACTATTTATGATAGGGTTAGTGAGGCGGATTAGGGGTTAATAACTTTATTATAGTAGCGCTCAGGTCCGGTCGGCAGATTAGGGGTTAATAAGTGTAGGCAGGTGCAGGCGACGTTGTGGGGTGCAGATTAGGGGTTAATAAATATAATATAGGGGTCGGCGATGTTAGGGCAGCAGATTAGGGGTACATAAGGATAATGTAAGTAGCGGCGGTTTACGGAGCGGCAGATTAGGGGTTAATAATAATATGCAGGGGTCAGCGATAGCGGCAGATTAGGGGTTAATAAGTGTAAGGTTAGGGGTGTTTAGACTCAGGGGTACATGTTAGAGTGTTAGGTGCAGACGTAGGAAGTGTTTCCCCATAGGAAACAAAGGGGCTGCGTTAGGAGCTGAACGCTGCTTTTTTGCAGGTGTTAGGTTTTTTTTCAGCTCAAACAGCCCCATTGTTTCCTATGGGGGAATCGTGCACGAGCACGTTTTTGAGGCTGGCCGCGTCCGTAAGCAACTCTGGTATCGAGAGTTGCATTTGCGGTAAAAATGCTCTTCGCTCCTTTTTTGGAGCCTAACGCAGCATTTTTTTGAACTCTCGATACCAGAGTTAATTTTATGCTGCGGCCAGAAAAAAGCCCGCGGAGCGTTAACAGCCCATCTACCGCCAAACTCCAAATCTAGGCCTACATTTCTTGAAATAGTGAGTAAAACCAATGCACCAAATTTAGGATTCTGTGAATAAAATGTGACTTGAAAACAATGCAGGGGGTAGTTAACCCCTTGTGTTCCATAAAGGGACATCGTTTTACAATGATTTGAAATTGTCAGCTCTTTTGAGCCTGTGATACAATTAATTATTATTATTGTGTTCACCTACTAATAAATGATAATAATAACTATTGCATTGCATTGCAACTCAAATGTCTGTTGCAACCATAGCGTTAATACTTTTACTAACCCAAACTTTACACTAGGTCAAGTCTGGCCAAGGATAACTAGACCTATGCCTAAGGCAGTAGGAATTGGAGGGGCAACACATTTTGATGCCTTTCCACTTCTATGCACTCCAAATGTGTTGTTTATTAATTTTATTACAAACCAATGATCCCTGGATGTCTAGTGGGTATGTATGGCTCCTCCATGAGAGTGACAAATATACAAGTCATGTATTACCAATACCTACATTGCTGGGGATGGCAGATTTATTAGTCCTTAGGGCAACAAAAACGCTATATACACTGCTGCCCCATATATTTACGTGCAGGCAGCCTCAACTTGCAATGTTTTCACCCTGGCATTTTGGTGTCTACATTTCATAAAGATACATTTGATAGTTCAGACATTTTAAGTGATATTGTTTTTTCTTATTCCAAGTATATGAAACATCATATGTCATTATCAAGTAATATCCTCCACACCCTTTTTGACCGCAAATATAATGTAACTATTTAAATGTTACATATCAACAAAAATATGTTCAATATTTCCTTTTATTCGTTTCCTTCCTTACCTCTATTCAGATTTCTTTTGCTAAATGTATAAGTTTATGTTTTACACAGAATTATTTGGCATCTTTATCTTGTCAGATGGTTAATCATGATTACAACTGGGGACACTCATCATAGACAAGATACTGTTGGACTGTTTGTGATAGATACGGTGTCGACTGTTCCAAGTGCACTGATTACAAATAAATGCAGGAATTTAAACAATCCAAAACAGATCATGATTCCATGGATTTGTCACACCAAAACCCATCATATGTGCCCACGCTTAGTCATACTCATGCAAAAAGTATTTCATTTTATTAGTTCACTTAGTGTATCATGAGTAATATGGATGTCAAATTAGTTCAGCATTTCATATTTTATATATTTATGAGGTTGTTATGCTTTGCAATATTAAAGGCTTTTTTAGCATAATTCATTTTAAAATTTAAAAAGTGCTGCATGTAGAAATGCAAAAGACAATAATATAATATGTATACGTAAAACTGTAACAGTGGATCCCAAACGTTTATGCTTTGGGAAACATTTTTAGATATATTTGAAATGTATGTACTCCTGATTTATATATATGTGACACCCCATGGATCTTATGTTCTAATAAAGGTACCATGTGCAATTTGAAATCTTTTTACCTTTAGCTCAAATTCTGTATGACAAGACTTGCAGAGGGTTGCAACTCCTCCAATCACCATAGGGAAATGAATTGGGCTAACATTTTAAAGGTTTAGCATATTTTACTTTATCTTGAAAATATTTAAGTTTAAACAGATAATGGCCTAGATTCACTATAATTACAAATGTATAAAAATGTTCACATTCAAAAGTCAGATTCCTAAAGATGAGAGAGGTAAAGTTACAGGACTTTTGAATAAAGTTGCAAGACTTTTGAACAACAAACTTTATCCCATATGAACTATTAGACTCTGCTCTCTTCCCCAATAGGGGAATCTTGTAGTTGCTTTAAGACTGGCATACTGTGACAAGAGTTATCCTTTGAATGTCAGTTGAGTAAGTTCTGTAGAGCGTAAAATGAATGAACCTCAACTGCAGTCCACATAGTTACCTTGAAATAACTATAGTACAAGTATAGTACAAGCATTCAACATGTTAAGTACCTTTAATTTATTATATAGAAGTAGATGTGTATCTATACCCTGTATAGGTAGTATCAATGTTGTTAAATCAGTGGAGTCACAAGTTATAGGATACAGTGTAATGGTATTAAAGTTACAATGTATCACTAAAGAGGTGTTTGCTTTACCCCTTGACACCAGAGACACACTGCATCTGCTAGGAGGACCTAGTGGATGTGTATACGGTGTCGTGAGGAGATGAGATATCGGTTAGTTAATTATAGAACGTAGAAGGAACTAATGAAGGTAAAAATAAGACAAGCATGTCACAAAAAAAGCGCTTACCGGAGCGTGTATAGAGCGATGAAGCGGATCAGGAGGAGAAGTGGGCGGAGGTGGTGTCACACAGCCGCGGAGATCTAGTGAACACTGGAGAGATGAACTGAAAATAGAACAACCTTAAGGAAAGGCTCAGGACATCCATAGTAAGAAAAAGGTCAGATACGTAGCTGGAGTTCTTTTGAAGGGACAGCAAATTTACAGGCTGTACACTCACTACTTTACATTGTAGCAAAGTGTAAATTCTTTGTTGTTGTCAAATGAAAAGATATAATAAAATATTTACAAAAATGTGAGGGGTGTACTCACTTTTGTGAGATACTGTATATATAGGTAAAAATATATATTTAGGCAAAAAACATCAAACAAATATGTATTTATTAATAAATAGAGCATATTTTGCTATGTGAAGAACATTGGAATGTGAAATATTCCTATATATATATATATATATATATATATATATATATATATGCGTTTGGGTTTGCACTCGAGTATGGTGTTAGTTTTTTTCCACTATTTTGCTCCATTGACTTCTGTGGGGAATAAGTTAACGCATGGATAATATCCTAACCAGCTTTTTGCGCACATCGTGTGAAAACGGATTGCTTTCAACTTGTAATACCTGACACGCGCAAAAACTTTCTTCTATCTAGCAGCGTTAGCACTCGATCTGGAGCGTTAAATACCGCTCAGCTTGTAATCTGGCTTTTAATAGGGTAATATTAAAAGTTAAGTTTTACTTTATGTTTCCCTATACTTGGGGGGATTTGATTTATATGTTTATAGATCTGAGTTATAGAAATAAGCACTATAAGTGTCTCCCTGTAAATATCTTTCTTTTTGTCTCCTCTCTTGGAGGGTATTTGTGCATTACCTTACTGTTTAAAGATATCAGGTACCCCCATGTATGGGAAATTACTCCTTTAGGTTATTTTTGTAAAATACGATATGTCCTTTCTATCTATCTATTTATCTATCTATTTATCTATCTATCATCTGTCTATCTATCTATATATCAATATCTATCTATTTATGTTTCTGTCTATCTATCTACTATCTATCTATCTATCTATCTATCTATCTATCTATCTATCTATTATCTATCTATCTATGTATCTACTGTATCTACTGTATCTATCTATCTATGATCTATCTATCTGCTAGATCACGAGTTTTGTCGGTAGAGCTGTGCGGTGCCAACGAGACTTTTTTTTTCACCGCTCACTTAAAACAACGCTGGTATTACGAGTTTTATGAATGGCTGCGTTAGCCGCAGAAAAGTGAGCGTTGAGCAAAATTTAGCTCCACATCTCACCTCGATACCAGCGTTGCTTAAGTCAGCGGTAAGCTGGCTAATCGTGCTCGTGCACGATTTCCTATAGGAAACAATGGGGCTGAGCCGGCTGAAAAAAATCCTAACACCTGCAAAAAAGCAGCGTTCAGCTTCTAACGTAGCCCCATTGTTTCCTATGGGAAAATAAAAAATATGTCTACACCTAACACCCTAACATGAACCCCGAGTCTAAACACCCCTAATCTTACACTTATTAACCCCTAATCTGCCGCCCCCGACATCGTCGCCACCTGCATTATACTATTAACTCCTAATCTGCAGCTCCGGACACCGCCGTCACCTACATTATACCTATGAACCCCTAATCTGCTGCCCCTAACATCACCGACAACTACATTATATTTATTAACCCCTAATCTGCCCCCCCCAATGTCGCTCGTTAGCATAGTAATTTTATTTATATTTATTTAAATTTTATTTGTTAGGGTTAGACTTAGGTTTAGGGGTTAATACATTTAATATAGTAGCGGCGACGTTGGGTGCGGCAGATTAGGGGTTAATAAATGTAGGTAGGTGTCGGAGATGTTAGGGATGGCAGATTAGGGGTTAATAAAATTTAACTAGTGTTTGCGAGGTGGGAGTGCGGCGGTTTAGGGGTTAATACATTTATTAAAGTGGCGGCGATGTCCGGTCGGCAGATTAGGGGTTAAAAAAATTATTTTGGTGTTTGCGATGTGGGGGGGGGGGGCTCGGTTTAGGGGTTGATAGGTAGTTTATGAGTGTTAGTGTACTTTTTAGCACTTTAGTTAAGATCTTTATGTTCCGGCATTAGCCCATAAAACTCTTAAATCCCATTAAAAAGATTAGATACGCAATTGACGTAAGGGGATATGCGGTAGCCTCGAGTCGCGGAAGAAAAGTGAGCGGTACACCTGTACCTGCAGGACTCGTAATACTAGTGGGCGTTAAAAAGCAGCGTTGGGACATCTCAACGCTGCTTTTTAATGCTAATGCAGAACTCGTGATCTAGCCGTATGTTTCTATCTATATACTGTATATCTATCTATTATCTATCTTCTATCTATATATCCATCTATCTATCTCTCTACACAAATGCCAATTCTTAGGTATCGAGATTTTAATTTTCAATTGCAAGATTAAAACTAAATTTGCATTTTACAATAAAGGGTAGATTATAAGTGGAGCTCAAAAATGTTAGTGCTATTGTGTTAAAACAACTGAAGCCCAATCAATAGTGCTACAAATTTGTGCTCATATTATGTATATTATTATTAAGTTCAAAATCTTTTTTTAGGGCTTGAGTGACAGTCTAGGGAGCACTAGCATCTGCATGCCTTATAGTCCCCGAAAAATTTTGCTGGTCAAGACGTGGTTTTTCACGCCAACACTCGCAGGGGCAGTCTGAAATTCTATTAAAAAAAACTCTGTCCCTGCGAGTGGCACAATGTCTCCCATACAAACAATAGGCCAAATTACAAGTTTTGCGGTACGGCTATACCACTGAAAAATTGGCCTTTTTGAGCGTAATAGTAGGTCTCCCGTATTACAAGTTGCGGCGGTAGGGCTATACTGCTAGCGTTTTAGCCTGTACCGCAACTCTCCATTCCACACTCAAAAAATTGCTTTTGAGTGTGGAATATTCAGCTCACCCATATTTCAGGTTGTACGGTCCGGCTCTTACAATCCGCGATCAGAGACCAGTAGTTATGGATTTTGCAAAACAAGATGCTTTACAAAATTCATAACAAAAATGTTACAAAGTACACTAACATCCATAACCTACTTATTAACCCCTAAACCACCAACCCCCCGCATTGCAGATACTTTATTAAACTCATTAACCCCTAATCCGCCGCCCACCCACATAGCCAACGCTAAAATAAAGTATTAACCCATAAACCGCCGACTTCCCCACATAGCCAACAATAAATAAACCTATTAACCCCTAAACTGCCGAGCCCCCACATCGCAACTACTATAATAAACCTATTAACCCCTAAACTGCCCCCCATCGTAACTACTATAATAAACCTATTAACCCCTAAACGCCGCCCCCCACATCACAACTACTATAATAAACCTATTAACCCCTAAACCACCGGCTCCCCACATCGCAAATACTAAACTAAACCTACTAACCCCTACACCGCCGGCCCCCCACATCACGACACACTAAAATAAACTATTAACCCCTAAACCAAAACACCCCCTAACTTTAAATTAAAGTTACAATATACTAACTATCTTAAAATAAATAAAAACTTATCTATGAAATAAAAAAATTTAAGCTTAAACTATAAATAAACCTAACATTACTATTTTAAAAAAACTAAAATAAATGAAAAATAAAAAAACGGTTACAAAAAAAAAAAATCCTAACACTACGAAAAAATTACAAAACATTACCAAAAAAACACTAAAATTACGAAAAATAAAAAAAATCTAAGATTACAAAAAATAATAAACAAAAATATCCAAAAAAATACAAATTTAACCTAATCTAACACCCCTATAAAAACAAAAAAGCCACCCCAAAATAAAAACACCCCCTTATCTAACAATAAACTACTAATAGCCTTTAAAAGGGCTTTTTGTAGGGCATTGTCCTGAAGCAATCAGCTCTTTTACCTAAAAAAATTACAAAGTACCTCCTAACAGTAAAATCCCCTACCCAACCAACCCCCCAAAATAAAAAAACGTAGTTTAAAAAAAACCTTAACTACCCATTGCCCCTAAAGGGGCATTTGTATGGGCAAACAGCTCTTTAGTGCCCATTAAAATAAAAAATCCCTATTCTAAAAAAAAAAAACATCCCAAAAAATAAAAACCTAACACTTACCCCAAAAAATGTGCTCACAGTTCCTGAAGTCCGGACATACATCTTCATCCAGGCGGCAACAAGTCTTCATCCAGGCGGTGACATCCGGTGGCACGGAGCTGTGGCGGCACAGAGCTGAGTGGGACCGGTGGTAAAAGAGCTGATTGCTTTAGGGCAATGCCCTACAAAAGGCCCTTTTAAGGGATATTGGTAGTTTATTGTTAGATTAGGGGGTGTTTTTATTTTGGGGTGGCTTTTTTGTGTTTATAGGGGTATTAGATTAGGTTTAATCTTTATTATTTTGGATAATTTTGCTTATTATTTTTGTAATCTTAGATTTTTTTTATTTTTTGTAATTTTAGTGGGGGTTTTTGTAATGTTAGTTTTTTAATTTTTACGTAGTGTTAGGATTTTTTAATTTTATAACTTCGTTTTTTATTTTTTTAAATAGTTATATTAGGTTTATTTATAGTTTAAGTTTATGTTTTTTTTATTTCACCTGTAAGTTTTTATTTATTTTAAGATAGTTATATTGTAACTTTAATTTAAAGTTAGGGGGGTGTTAGGTTTAGGGGTTAATAGTTTGCAGGTAAAATAACCATGGTTACTATTCAGATGATTATTTCACCTGTGCTCCAGTTCAGATATCCATAAAATGTGGCCTGTTAGAGAGGCCTGAGGACAGGTTTGAAAACCACTGCCCTAAAGGACCAGCTCAATTGCAGTGTGTTGATTAACTGGAGAATAAAGCAATTTGAAGTTTTATAATATTGCAGCAGTTGAAAATTTATTGCAAATTAGCTCCAAATAAAAAAAAAATTATTGTTTTTTTAAATGTCTTGAATAATTTTGTTTCCTTTGCTCTTGGTCTAACATCACATAATTATAAGGTAAAAATGTAGTAATAAGGTGCATTTCTCATTAAAATGTCTTACATTCAGGAGACACAGCTTTGCAGGCTGGGAAACGCTAGGGGTCAGGGTTGAAATATATCCCTGAGAGCCAATTATCAATCAATGGTGGTGATGCTTTGGAGCGCTGCTCGGTATTTGACTGCTGGTAAGGAAAACTTACACAGTGCAGCCAGAGCACAGTGCTGTTTGAAGAGAACAGCCTTATGTGGAGAAGTGCTGCTTACTGAAAGCACTAACAGTTTCTGCATGAGTCCTGTTCTTTCTGCAGACATGATGCATTTTCTGCAATGATATCTCAGATCACAGCATGTTCTGCCTTGGAGTTGTGTACTTTAGTAATGTCTGCATCTCCTTCCCATAAGAAGGGAAAGTCTACAATAGAATTGTTATTGATTTAAAAGATAGATAATCCCTTTATTACCCATTCCCCAGTTTTGCATAACCAACACAGTTATATTAATATACATTTTACCTCTGTGATTGCCTTGTATCTAAGTCTCTTTTGACAGCCCCCTGATCACATTACTTTTTTATTTATTATCTATTCACTTGCATTTAGGGCTCGATTTATCAAAGCCCTACGGCTGCAAGTTCTCACAAGAACTTGCTCGCCATAATTTAACAAGTAGCGGTCACCAGACCGCTGCTTCCCCTAACCTCTTCGCCACCTCTAAGGTGGTGAAATTCAATCTCTGCGGTCTAGTCCGACCGAGGAGATTGACAGCTTCTGCCCACGCATGATTGGCTGTGCACTGGCAGGATTGCACGCGAGCGCAAAATTGCGCTTGTGTACAATGGTGATTACCTGCGGGTAATTTTGCCTGCCACAGGCGAGCTGAGGTGTACAGGGGCGCATATACGCGCCCCTGTCCGCCTCAGCTTTGATAAATCTAGCCCTTAGTATTGTGTTGTGCTAACTCCTAAATAACTTCTTGGGCGTGAACACATTGTTATCTATATGTCCCACATGAACTAGCTGTCTCCTGTTGTGAAAAGCTAATAAAAAACATGTAACAAAAGGCGGTCTATAGAGACTTTGAAACAGGCAGAAATTTAGAGGTTTAAATGTAAAACTATATTAATATAAAAATGTTGGTTGTGCAAAGCTGGGGGATGGGTAGTAAAGGCATCATCTATCTTTTTAAACAATAACAATTTTAGTGAAGACTGTCCCTTTAAATGGACAGTTTACAATTTAATTTCTTATTGTTTTAAAAGATAGATAATCCCTTTATTACCCATTCCCCAGTTTTGCATAACCAACACAGTTACATTAATATACTTTTTACCTCTGTGATTACCTTGTAACTAAGAACCTTCTGACAGCCCCCTGATCACATGACTGTGACTATTTATTATCTATTGACTTGCAGTTAGCAATTGTGTTGTGCTAAATCTTAAATAACTTTCTGTGCCTGAACACAGTGTTATCTATATGGCCAACGTGTACTATCAAGTCTTTTGTTGTGAAAAACTATTTAAAAAGCATGTGATTAGAGGCGGCCCTCAAGGGCTTAGACATTAGCATATGAGTCTGCCTAGGTTTAGTTTAAACTAAGAATACCAAGAGAAAAAAAGCAAATTTGATGATAAAAGTAAATTGGAAAGTTAATTAAAATTTCAAGTCCTATCTAAATAATGAAAGTTTAATTTTGACTAGACTGTCCCTTTAAATTGTAAAAAACATTAACCCATGTTTTTCCAGCACATTTAACGATGGATGCGCAATACATTGCATAAATCCCTAAAGAGTTAATTGCCTAATTGTATTGTAGTTACCCAGTTGAAATGTGGAAAACAGACTCAAGTAAAAAAGTATACAATAATGTATATCCGTATATCCACTAGTAAGAATAAGTCTCAGCCACATATAGAGTAAAATATATGAATGAATGTACAGGGAGTGCAGAATTATTAGGCAAGTTGTATTTTTGAGGATTAATTTTATTATTGAACAACAACCATGTTCTCAATGAACCCAAAAAACTCATTAATATCAAAGCTGAATAGTTTTGGAAGTAGTTTTTAGTTTGTTTTTAGTTATAGCTATTTTAGGGGGATATCTGTGTGTGCAGGTGACTATTACTGTGCATAATTATTAGGCAACTTAACAAAAACAAATATATACCCATTTCAATTATTTATTTTTACCAGTGAAACCAATATAACATCTCAACATTCACAAATATACATTTCTGACATTCAAAAACAAAACAAAAAAAAATCAGTGACCAATATAGCCACCTTTCTTTGCAAGGACACTCAAAAGCCTGCCATCCATGGATTCTGTCAGTGTTTTGATCTGTTCACCATCAACATTGCGTACAGCAGCAACCACAGCCTCCCAGACACTGTTCAGAGAGGTGTTCTGTTTTCCCTCCTTGTAAATCTCACATTTGATGATGGACCACGGGTTCTCAATGGGGTTCAGATCAGGTGAACAAGGAGGCCATGTCATTAGATTTTCTTCTTTTATACCCTTTCTTGCCAGCCACGCTGTGGAGTACTTGGACGCGTGTGATGGAGCATTGTCCTGCATGAAAATCATGTTTTTCTTGAAGGATGCAGACTTCTTCCTGTACCACTGCTTGAAGAAGGTGTCTTCCAGAAACTGGCAGTAGGACTGGGAGTTGAGCTTCACTCCATCCTCAACCCGAAAAGGCCCCACAAGCTCATCTTTGATGATACCAGCCCAAACCAGTACTCCACCTCCACCTTGCTGGCGTCTGAGTCGGACTGGAGCTCTCTGCCCTTTACCAATCCAGCCACGGGCCCATCCATCTGGCCCATCAAGACTCACTCTCATTTCATCAGTCCATAAAACCTTAGAAAAATCAGTCTTGAGATATTTCTTGGCCCAGTCTTGACGTTTCAGCTTGTGTGTCTTGTTCAGTGGTGGTCGTCTTTCAGCCTTTCTTACCTTGGCCATGTCTCTGAGTATTGCACACCTTGTGCTTTTGGGCACTCCAGTGATGTTGCAGCTCTGAAATATGGGCAAACTGGTGGCAAGTGGCATCTTGGCAGCTGCACGCTTGACTTTTCTCAGTTCATGGGCAGTTATTTTGCGCCTTGGTTTTTCCACACGCTTCTTGCGACCCTGTTGACTATTTTGAATGAAACGCTTGATTGTTCGATGATCACGCTTCAGAAGCTTTGCAATTTTAAGAGTGCTGCATCCCTCTGCAAGATATCTCACTATTTTTGACTTTTCTGAGCCTGTCAAGTCCTTCTTTTGACCCATTTTGCCAAAGGAAAGGAAGTTGCCTAATAATTATGCACACCTGATATAGGGTGTTGATGTCATTAGACCACACCCCTTCTCATTACAGAGATGCACATCACCTAATATGCTTAATTGGTAGTAGGCTTTCGAGCCTATACAGCTTGGAGTAAGACAACATGCATAAAGAGGATGATGTGGTCAAAATACTAATTTGCCTAATAATTCTGCACTCCCTGTATGTTTAGGAAAACCAATGTATAATTTGCTTAAATTAAATAAAAAGAAGGCTAAAAAAAATACAAAAAAAACACCAGAAGTGGAAAACCTCCCCGAAAAAAACACAGAAGATTCAACAGCCCCAGTGAGATATCCCAGCAGGGCAGGCAGAAACAACAATCACAATAATAAATAATAATCCAAGTAGGATATAGTTGTTTGTAGTGATAGTCAGCCCTAGGTCATGTAAATATCACTGATGTAAATCTGCCCTCTGTTTAATTGAGTCAACAAGAATGTAAAGCATTATCACTGGGTTTGGGTTTTGTTCCTACTAAAGATTCAAAATTGTTTGATACTTTAGTTGATTCATAAGACAGTTAACACTAAAATGTTATTTCAGCTCCAGGGATGATATACCTCAAGATCTGTCTATACATGTAGTACATTAATTTACAATTTTAATTTAATTTTTTTTAAAATAATTTTTATTGAGGCTTAAAATACATTATAACACATAAATGACATTACAATAAGGAAATTATAGCAATCACTTCATCCACAGTTATGACCAAATCTGTTAAAAAATATAAACCTCACGTTTTCCATTTTTTTTTTCTTGTTACCTAAAAACATATACCATATCGTTATATAGTAAAGTCATATAGAGAATATATCCAAGTCGACTATAACTTGCCACATAGTCCTTTTTTTTTTGTATGGTTGATTTGTGCTTTATTGGTATGTATATAACAAAGAGGACAACTAATAGCACATGTCTAATAGCTTCATAGGCATATTTGTCCACTATCTTCAGTTGACATGTAAAAAGTAAAGAACAGATAATTCTATGGGAAGGTGACAATATCACTATCATTGACAATGGAGTGGAACATGCACATTATTTTTCCCCTAGAATGAAACATGAAATAACCATAAACAATAATGTACAATACTTTTGTGAGGGATGATTAGTAACATAAGTATTTCTACCTTGCATCCCTTGGATATAAAAAGCCACAAACTAAACTTAAAGTTAGAATGGGATGAAGAGATATTACTTATAACAATCAACATCATTAAATATAGTGTAAGGAATAGATTGTGAGATTATGGGAAATAGCGGGAAAAACCTCGCACAGAAGCCTTGAGAATCCTTACAACTATTAAGTATTAGGTGACATGGGGAGAGAAGGGTAGAAGGGGAGGAGAAAAAAAGGGGAGTATTAGGCCATTGAGGGCATCAGTGAGAGAGGCATTTAGTAAAACCAAAGGGCCCACGACTACAGCTGCAGGAGACCCACTAGCTGCCACCAGATCCTCCTCCTGGACATTGTCTACAGGCTTCCCAGCACCTACAATGTGTACTAATATTGTTGTTGGCAGCAAACACTGCACTTCCCATTGATTCCATGTAGACTATTGACGATAGGACCTGACTCCACCTTGGGCCCTTAGGCTGAAGCCATGCCCTGGCTATGGTTAACTTAACTGCCATGAATACATACACGCACAGAAGTGTCTAGGCATCTTGTTGGGTATAAGGTGGAACAGTGCTGCTTGAGGATGGTTTACGTTCCACATCCCCAAATTGGTACAGCAATAAAAAGCCCTAGTCCAGATTCTTTGAATTTTGGGTCACTCCCACCACATGTGTAGGGGGGTACCCACTTTACCACAACCCCTCCAGCACAGGGGAGAGTTCAGATTGGATATCTGAAATAAGCACAGGGGGTATAGTGCCACTGCGTCAAGATCTTAAAGAAAAGCTCATAATGGGTAGTGCAATGTATTGCACTTCTAGTCAGCAGAATCACAGACCTTCAGTTCTCCTCCGCAGCCTCAAAATGCAAGGCCTATTCCCATTGTCTGATGTAGAAAGTTTTATTAAACAGGGGCAATTGGAGTATATCGGCATAGGCATGCGAAAATATTTTCAAAGTGAGTATCCCAGATTCCCAACGCCCTTCCCACTTGGTCTGGGATCTCAAGGAGCTAGACGCAAAGCCCCAGGATTTTTAAAAAAATTAAATCTGAAAAATTTGAATTTCAACAAGGTTGATGGAGAGAACTTGGTCTGGAATGTAGATTCAGTTAGCATTCCCTTGTCTGTGAATAAATCCCTTATGGTCTTAATGCCGATCAACTCCCATTCAGAAGGGTGGGAGTCTACCAGAGCATGAAGTAGACCAGATATAGGATGAATTGGGGACGGGTGTGGAGCTATTCTGTGCTTGTGACAGACTTTGTCCCAAAATTTTAGATTAGAGACTATGATGTAGTTACAATATATTTCTGAGTTTCTGGTGTGTCTCGGGATTTATATCAAATCCCTGAGACAAACTCCCTGAGGAAGGGAAGCTTGCTCGATTTCTGCCCATCTACTATCAGGCGAGGCCTTGCCCCAGGCTGAAATATGTGCTAAGTGGGAGGCTTCGTGGTAAGCAGCTATGTTAGGAGCAGCCGCTCCTCCAGCCTGTAGTGGACATGACATAATTCTCATTGCGACTCTAGGGCACTTATGTTTCTAGATTAATTTGTTGCAGATTTTCTGAAATTGTGTAATGATGGTTTAGGGTATGGGGAATGGTAAACTACAAAGCAAGTAAGTCTATTGCGGGAGCAGGTTCATTTTAATGGCAGCAATTCTGCCCCACCAGGATAAATTAGGAGAGTCCCAGCGTGTAACGTAATCTTTGAATTTACGAAGCAGGGGTTAAAAGTTGTCTGTCATGATAGTTGGGATGTCGTGTGATAGAATTACCCCAAGATGTTTCAGTTGTTTTGCGGACCATTCAAATGGGAATTGACGCTTTAATAAAAGAAGATCTGGGTCTGATACATTTAGAGCAAATGTTTCGGTCTTAGTGTAGTTCAATTTATACAGACTTATGGTGGAGAATTCAACCTCGGCAGAGATAGCAGTGGGTTCACCACCAATACTGTAAGGTTGTCTGCAAACAAAACTACCTTCTGCACTGTGTTATGGATTGGAATACCATGGATGTCCAACGTCCCTCTGATAGCCTCCGCCAGCGATTCCATCATAAGAGCGAAAAGCAACGGGGAAAGGGGACACCCCTGCCTAGTGCCATTGGTAATTTTGAATTGGGGACACATAAATCCAATGCCTCTCACTTTAGCGGAGGGGTTAGAATACAGGGATATTATTTTGATACAAATAGAGGGTGTGAACCCGAAATGCATCAAGACCTCTCTCATAAATAGCCAGTCGACCCAGTCAAATGCTTTTTCAGCGTCTAGTGATACAGCCACACAAGGTTGTCCGAGCTGACCGGCTTCAAGAAATACTTTTAACAATCTCCATGTTTTATCTGGGCCCTGACGTCCCATAGTAAAGCCTACTTGGTCCGAATTCACTAAATATGGGATAATTTTGTTTAAAAGCCCAGCTAAAATTTTAGCATAGAGTTTGGTGTCTAAATTTAAAAGGGAGATTGGCCTAAAGTTAGAGCATACTTGAGGCATCTTCCCGGGCTTAGGGAGAGTTATTATGGAGGCCTGCAAAAATTCCTCTGGAAAGGACCCCTTTTTTCGGCCAAGTTAAAGATGCGTGCTAAAATGGAAGTCAAATGTTCACTAAAGATTTTGTAAAATAAGTCTGAATAACCATCTGGACCCATCTGCGGTTTTAAGCGTGAAATAGCTTTCTTTATTTCCTCTGTAGAGATTGGAGCTTCTAGAATATTGATATGGTCTGGGGTAAGGCTTTGTAAGTGCAATGGGGACAGAAAAGATCTGATGTTCTCTACCTTAGGTGCTGCTTGTCCGCCAGAGAACCACAGATTATAAAGTTGGGAATAATAGTGAGCAAATTCCAGTCCTATATCTTTTGGATTGGTCATTCTACCACCCATGGCTGACAGATAGGGAATTCTAGCTTGGGCCGTCCTCTCTCTCAACTTTCTAGCTAGTAAATAATCAGGTTTATTACCTTTTGAGTAAAATAGTTGTTTATTCTCTCGAAGCCTTTCCTGTACTCTTTGGTTTTCTATCATGCTAAGCGTCTACTGATCTGAGGAAATTTGCAATAGAAGGCTTGGATCTAGAGAAGTTTTATGTGCTATCTTCAAGGATAGTCACAGAAAAAAGAGAAACCCAGTATCACAGAATTGCACGTTAAATGTAAAGTAGTGATATTTAAGTTATAGAACAAAAACCTGTGCAGCTTAAAATAAGAAAAGTCTCAAATGTGTGTACTTGCAATCAGCGGGCAACTCACCGTGAAGTGTTCACCCCTTGTACTATGACTACGGAATAGATCCGAAACATGTAAGCCATTCAGTGCTGCGCCCTCTACACCGTCAGTATTTGCTGCTTGCTGTCTTCTATATGTTGCTTTTAAAGGACTCAATAAAGAATTTTTGTTTTAACCAAGGATAGCTGGATTTTCTTCTTTTGATCTACTATCTTCAAGGATCTCATTAATTTACAATTGTACATCAATTTCAGAATCTGTTGAAAAAAATAACTTTTCCAGAGCAATGTAATATTCTCTCTTTGCGAAGCTTAGAAAGTGAGAGTGTAATATTTTATAAGCTTGCACTGGTGATACCCTCTGAAAGAAATATTAGCTGTGATAGGAGTTTTTACCCGACTCACTCGAGAGGTGATTTTGTAGAAATTTACCATAATATAGTTGAGAGAGAGATCACAGAGTTGTCCAACTCCATAAAAAACAAACAATCCACCAATAGTGCCAATCAAGATAGTAATATGAGTAAGCAAGACTTTGAAAATACTTACATATTTGCAGAATAACAAATCAATTCTTATTTAGAATTCTGATAAGGCTGATATAAAGTGATACAGGAAAGGGGAAAATATATCTCAGAGGCATTGAGAAAGCTACAGGATCAAACTACATATATGAGTTTGACATTTAACCCTAAAACTAAATTTAAAAAGGACCTTGAAAGCTTTTTACAGCTGATGGTGAGACAAGGATTTTTGAGTGTTCAAACAGTATTTACTGGTTGGTTTCCCAAGGTACCTATATTTAAACATCTACCTAAAATTCACAAGACCAGATAGATACATCGGGGGAAAGACTAGGGGCTCTCCTATTTTGAATAAAACAACCTATTGTTAAGTTGACTCTTGGATAGGGATACCAAGCATTTTCTTAAAGTTCTACAGGAATTAGAACTAGGCAGTGATTGAACTTTGTTAACAGTAGATGTGACCACTCTTTATTCAAGTATCCCACATGACAAAGGGTATAAGGTATTGGATTATATGTTGAGATTATATACCAACTTTGATGAATCATACATTCAATTTATGATTCAATACATAGTTATTCAATACATAAATACTTTACTTTTGAGGGGCAGTTTTACATACAAAAATGTGGTACCACTATGGGTGCAAAGGTTGCCACTTCATATGCAAACTTGTATTATTGTTATTTTTAAACTATCAAAATCTATATGAATCAAAACCCCTTTATATCTAACATCACATCCTAGGTATATCAATGACTTCTTGCTGTTTTGACAATTAGATGCTTTTCTTATTCCTTTGTTTTTGGATTACATCAATCAGAAGAGTTGGATCTTCTTTCTGGATATGCAGCTGGTCATGGATAATGCGAGTAATAAAATTGTCACGGAAGCCTTTAGAACGGAAACGGCAGGCAATACCATTTTGAGGACTAATTCTCACCATCCATATCACTTGAAGAAAGCTATTACTAAGGGCCAATTTATAAGGATATAAGGCGTAACTGTACAAAATTATCTACTTACCATATGCAATTTAATTAATTGATATGAAGGCTAGGCATGCAAGGATACAGTAAAGAATGTTTGAAATTAGGGACATAATTTCAAGCACTCCTTGGTTCTCCAACTTGTCCTCAGGCTTCCCTAACATTACAGATTTTGAGGATATCTGAACTGGAGCACAGGTAAAATAATCATCTGATTAGTAAACATGGTTATTTTGCCTGCTTTCATCAAAGGTAATATTGAAAATATGACCTGTTGAGGAGGCCTGAGGACAGGTTTGAAAACCAGTGCCCTATGGGAATTAATGAAATAGCTGATAGACTTTACACTGGCCCGAGTAACTAAGTTTCTTTTCTATTCCCAATTTTTATTTATTTTTAATTAGGCATTTATAATTTTATAGTTACATCTTGTTCATTCTACTTTCATTTATTTATCCCTCATTTACCCTCACACATTTTTATCTTTAAATTCTTGTCATACAAAAAGTATTTACCCTTATTCTCTTGTCACTTATCACTCATTACATTTATCATATTTTTCAGACATGAGCACCTTCAGACATTACATTATCATACTGTTATTTGTTTTAGTTCTTATCTTAACATAATTTTTTTTCTTCACTGCCACTCACATTCATTTTTTTGTCACATATATTTTCTTATATATATCAAAGGTATAATATGCAAAGGTAGCATTTATAGGAGACAAATGCCTAGAGGGCCCTGCCAAGAGTTGTACTGTTGTAAATCATCTCTCATTAATGGGATGTACAAAACAGCTGGGCTATTGGGCTTACATGCTAAGGGGGTTCAAGGGGATGACAGAGGTGAATGAAAGAAACTAAAAAAGGTTAGCATGTATTGTATGTATCCCTGAACAGTAGAGTCTTTAAGGAGTGCTTGAAACTATGAATACTTGGGAAGAGTCTTGTGGAGAGGATTTTTTTTACCTCGAGGTATCCCTTGGTTGTCCTGAGGCTTTGAGAAGTATCTTCATATGACTTCTAGCCTTGCTCTTTGGAGCGTTGGACTTTAGCTAGGGGTGGTTCCTTCCTTTGGTCGGAGCTTTTGAGTTCTTCTCGCTATCCGGATTCTCTGGATATGCATCTATATCCCTTGTGTCTGGCTTTTTGGCCAGTTGGGGTGTTTAGGTCTAGGGTAAGGTTTTAGAAAAGTTTGGAGAGAGAGGACAGAGGTATCATGTGGCACACTTAGGGTGAGAGTCTAGAATCAGATAATGTGAGTGAGCCAAAGGACCCGTAACTTATAAAATAAAACCTTTATTAGTTTATTAGATAAAATCTAGACAATACAAATTAAAATAAGATATACAAGACATACATTCACAAGATCTTGACCTAATATCGTTGAATTAGATTGGTGATGTTAGTCCTCCTAAAACATAAACCAAACAATTAGGTATTAATATATTACATGGAGATATAAGGTCTCCTATAGTTACTATCCAAGTATATGGATTGGGGCTTGGGAAAGACTAAGGACAATCTAGCATAAGACATCTACTCATTCAGCATAGGATAACGTGACTGGTCCTGTAAAGTAATAACCAGTAATGAGTTTATATAAGGGTTTAAATTGGAAAAATTCCAAAATATTAGCGCTGCCTGACTTGGATATTTACTAAATATATAGAGGCATACATTCGCCTATGTTCCTAGTCCAATAATTCTAGAGTCAGGTTAGGGATATACATGTAAATGGTGGTCCAATGAGAACCCTTAATAGACCAATCTATGTTTCAAATAGTGAGTGCAGGTGTATACAAAGGATGAAAAAGTGGCATCTAACATCTAAATAGAAGAAATTAAAGTTTAAAAAATAAGAGTGTGTTTAAGGGAGGAACACACTTGTTAAATACAAAATTAGCACTAGCTTCTCTCACAACAGAAAGGGATGAAATCCCTATCATTCCAATAAGTATTTCTTCTGAGTGCGTGTCAGCCGTTTTAGTGGTATATCATAATTCATATACAGCTCTGATTATAGATACCCTGGGGTATATATATGGGTATTGAAATATGTAAGCACTATTAGGTATTGCCGTGCAGATGCCTGCATTGCCATTTACACTTATCCCCACTGTATCCCCGCTATATGAATGACTATACTAAGAAATTATATAATATCTATGTAAATCACCAGATAACCGCTAATGCCAATTAAGGCCAACATATTGTGTGACTACTATAATCATGAGAGAAGCAGTGCGAATGCCTGATGCGCGTTTTGCCAACTGCTTTATCAAAGGCATGAAACATCCTTCACAGTGTTCACTTTAAAGGAAATGCCAGCCAATCCGGGAGGAGGTGTGTCCCGGTCACGTGATCACAGCCGCCAATCACAGTGCGGCTGTGACGTGGTGGAGTTACGTATACTCTCTATTGTTTCTATTCGTACGGCAAGAGGGTGTGTGGTCAGTGACCAATCACATTCAGGTCATAGACGTAAGATAAACAAATACATGAGACATCTCAAAACATGCTGTAATCAGAGTGTCACAATGTTATCTCTAAACACGACAGGCACAGATGTTATAATCACCCAGTCTGTTAGCAAAGTGAATGGGTCTGTGCAGGGGAATAGAACATTTTAATCATGTTTCTTCTTTTCTTCTAAAGGCTTTTGCTTACACGGGGATCACTATGAAGATTATACACTATATAGGAAGAAGTAAAATGTATACTTGTTATTTAAGTATCATAATAGGATGTTATTCAAGCTGTGTTTCTGTATTATACTAATAAGACAAACTCCCTGTTAATAAACATAGCACTGTAAATAGTATATTTATTATGTCAAGGAAAATATTATTTGATCTATACCATTATGATGATAAAATGTATTTCCCATACAGTAGTATGTCAACCTTTTAGTTGTATTTCATTATACTATTGATGTATAATTATTGTAATTACAAACATTCTAATCTCATTGAATATTGAAATCTATAATCTGTCATAAATTTGGCTTCTATATACACCTTTGAATTATATGTTTTTCAATTCAAATCTTAATGGTGTATATGTTCCATTCTCAAATTATTGTAAGAAAGGACCAACAGGCCCATTTATCAAAGGGCTTGCGGACCTGATCCGACACTGCGGATCAGGTCCGCAAGACCTCGCTAAATGCGGAGAGCAATACGCTCTCCGCATTTAACATTGCACCAGCAGCTCACAAGAGCTGCTGGTGCAACGCCGCCCCCTGCTGACTCGCGGCCAATCGGCCGCCAGCAGGGAGCTGTCAATCAACCCGATCGTATTCGATCGGGTTGATGTCCGGCGATTCCTGTCCGCCTGCTCAGAGCAGGCGGACAGGGTTATGGAGCAGCAGTCTTTAGACCGCTGCTTCATAAGTTGTGTTTCTGGTGAGTCTGAAGACTCGCCAGAAACACGGCCCTTCAAGCTCCGTACGGAGCTTGATAAATGGGCCTGCAAAACTGAGTTGTTCATTAAGTCCTTTTGGGGCCATGGTTTGGAGCCAGAAAATCCATTTTGTTTCTTCTTTGAGGAGCATTGTCTCTATATTGCCTCCTCTGATTCCTGGCTTAACCCTTTGTAAAATCCAACATTTGAGGTCAGCTTTCCCTCCATGTTTATCCAGGAAATGTTTTGCCACTGATGTAATTTTCTTTCCTTTCTCAAGGTTATTTCTGGCATTACGAATGTTTCCTAGATGTTTCCCTAATCTGGTCCTCAATTCTCTGGTCGACATTCCCACATATTTTTTGCCACATATACAATCAATACAATAGATGATGTTTTTAGTACGGCAATTGTAAAAATCATTCATTTATATAATTCCTTTGGGGAAAATGTCCATCTGTTTCACCGTACACATATACAGACAGAATTTGTATGTTCCACAGGGGTATGTGCCTTTGATATTGTCTTTTCTTTTATTGAAATGTTTGACAAAATGACTTTTTATGATTTTTTCCCTGATTGTTGGTGCTCTTCGCCAGGAGATCGTTACCCTGTCTCCTACTTGCTTTGCAAGATCTTCGTCAGTGTATATGAATGTGCCGGTTCAATATCGCCGAGATTTCTTTGTGAGCCTCATTATATGTACTGACGAACCTCACTTTTTGGTCCCTGTTGTTCTTTACTTTGGGTATGAGAAGGTCTGATCTCATAGTATGCAGTGACCTATGGTAGGCTTTCTTAAGCACTGAATTAGGATAGCCTCTCTCTTTTAATCTCAATTTAAGATCTTTTGCTTGTTCTTTAAATTTCTCAATTTCTGAGCAATTGCGTCGTAAACGTAAAAACTCACCATAGGGGATTGCTCTTTTGGTAGGTTTATGGTGTGCGCTTTTGAATCTTAGAATAGAGTTGGTAGCTGTCTTCTTCCTGTATAGGTTGGTTTCAATTTTACCAAACATATCTCTAGAGATACTCAGGTCAAGAAAGGTCACTTTATCATAATTAATTTCATAGGTTAATTTCAAATTCAGATCATTGTTGTTCAGTTTCGAAAATTCTGAAAGTATTGATGTCCCCCTTCCATAATATAAAGACATCATCAATTTACCTCAACCACAATAAAATGTGTTTCATATACTTCAACATTTTTTCTCCAAAACCGGTTTCCCGTTCCCACCATCCTAGGTACAGGTTAGCGTATGTAGGGGCACACGCTGTCCCCATGGCCGTGCCTCTAATCTGAAAATAGAATTTATCATTGAAAATGAAGTAGTTGTGGCTGAGGACAAATCTGAGTAGACGTAATATGAAATTGTTCTTTTCCATGCCATCGGGCCCCTCCATTTTTAGGAAATATTCGGTCGCAAAGCAGCCCTATTCATGGTCAATTGATGTATATAGGGACTCTACATCACATGTAGCAAAGAAAGTGTTCTCATCAAGAGTGATTCCTTCAATTTTGCATAATACATCCATTGTGTCCCTGACATAGGAGGGTAATGTTAAAACGATATCCCTTAGTCTGAAACCAATATATCTGGAGGCTTGTTCACCTAGACTTCCTATGCCAGAGACAATTGGTCTCCCTGGAGGTGTAAGTTTATTTTTATGAATTTTTGAAAGAAGATATAGTGTTGCTGTTTTGGGTTTGTCAACAGTTGAATATTTATATGCTTTATTAGTGATTAATTCCTCACTCTCCGCACTCTCAATTATGATCTTATAATTTGTTATAATTTCTTCTATTTAGATGTTAGATGACACTTTGTCATCCTTTGTATACACCTACACTCCCTATTTGAAACATAAATTGGTCTATTATGGGTTCTCATTGGACCAGCATTTACATGTATATCCCTAACCTGACTCTAGAATAATTGATTGGACTAGGAACATAGGCGAATGTATGCCTCTATATATTTAGTAAATATCCAAGTCAGGCAGCGCTAATATTTTGGATTTTTTCCAATTTGAACCCTTATATAAACTCATTACTGGTTATAACTTTCCAGGACCAGTCACGTTATCCTATGTTGAATGAGTAGATGTCTCATGCTAGACTGTCCTTAGTCTGTCCTAAGCCCCAATCCATATATTTGGATAGTACCTATAGGAGACCTTATATCTCAAAGTAATATATAAATACCTAATTGTTTAGTTTATGTTTTAGGAGGACTAACATCACCAATCTAATTCAACGATATTAGGTCAAGATCTTGTGAATGTATGTCTTGTATATCTTATTTTAATTTGTATTGTCTAGATTTTAACTAATAAACTAATAAAGGCTTTATTTTATAAGTTACGGGTCCTCTGGCTCACTCACATTATGTTATTCTAGAATCTCACCCTAAGTGTGCCACATGATACCTCTGTACTCTCTCTTTAAAATTTTCTGATATTTAACCCGGTATCCAGGCACTGCCCTTCAGGGATACATAGGCTTACCCTGTAGGGACTCCCCTCCTGAGCTCCTTCCGAACTCCTCCATTATAGGGGAGTTTATTTCTAAACTAGGGTAAGGTTTGCCTGAACTATTAGGTGCCCAGACCTGTTTTTCTCCCTGAGACTTCTGTTTGCTGCAGCTTTACTTGTTTTTTTTACTGACCCAGTCTTGGGTAGTTTTGGAATCTTGGATTTCAGGGCTGGTCCAGGTGTTCCACGGTAGTGGGAACTTCGGCTATGTCCTTGGTCCATCTACCTAACCTGGTCATGGTTGGCCAGGTTTTCTGAGCATTTTTTACTCCTTGCCACCATCATTTGGTGGTTAGCTGTGTGGCTTGCGCCTCAAGGGTTGTTGGTTCATACCCAGCTGCTGGCACTGGATGTCCAATTTCTGGTGCACCTTGGGATGCATTCCCCTGGTCAGCTTGCCAGTGTACCCGTGGATTCCCTGCTTTGCAGGCGAATGGGTTGGCTGTGCCTCTGCTTGGTAAGCTACTTGTAGGGGGGTTCTTTTCTAGGACTTTTGTGTTGGGGATTTATCTTCCCATTAGTCGGTGGCTTCGGGCCTTGAGGACAGTTGTTGCCCTTCCGACCTCATCCCTTTTCTTTCAGGGATATTCTCCTCCCTATGGAGATGGAGTCCTTTCTTGGGGCTTCTCCTGGTTGGGAGGTAGAAAGGTTCCCCCTGGGGTCTTGCTGACTCCAAGTCAGACTTGCTGGGCTTTTGTTTTGATAGATCCTTAGGTCTATGGCCTTGTCTGTTTTCAGAGTCGGTTTGTACTTGTACTCTGTGGGGATGGCTGTGATGTCTTTACGCTAGTTCCTGTACCAGTTTCGGGATTCTTTTGTTCCCCTGTCTTGGATCCCTGAGGCTGGGTTGGTCCAGATGGTTATGGGTCTGCATGTCAGGATAACTGAGCGTTCTAAGACGCTGTGTTTGGATTGCAATTTCCTTTGGATGTGTGAGCTTGTTGAGTCTATCCTGTTAGCTCAGTCTGCTAGGATATAGATTTTCGTTCACCTTGCTCCATTGATTTCAGAAGTGGGTTTACTCTTCCTTCGGGTTCTGAGGGTATTTTCTCCTGCTTGGGAGGCCTCGATGGAGGCTTTGTGTTCTATTTTTAGGGACCTGTGGGTAGGTCTGGCGGCTTAGGTTGCCTGGAGCGTGCCCTCTGTCTGGGGGTTGCTTTTACGGTCTGTTTCTTGCTTGACTGCCTCGTCTTCCTTGCAAGCACCCTCTGTATCATCCTGTTTTGGACTCTGTGTTTTCATACTTGGGTTTTTTTCACCGGGGTCTATTACACACTTTTCATGGTCGAATACTTTGGTATTCTTTGTTGAGACGCTGGGAGGACTTTGCCTCTTCAGTTGCATTCCATGCTTGCAGGATGTTGGAGAGACGTCTGTTCTGTCTCTGTGCCCGGTCTTATCTCGGGTTTTGCTTTTATAGGGATGGCCTCCTTTCCCTGTTTGGGTCCATTTGGGTCTCTGTGAGCTGGGCCCACTCTTGGAGGTGTTCTTTTTTGTATTAAGAACCTTTCAGTTCCTTCGTTCTCCTTTGCCTCGTCCCCTTGGGGGTTTCGGCTGGTATCCCATTCATTTGTGAGGGGTGAGAGGTGGGGGACCGTCTGTTGGATAGAAATACCACAGTTCTCATGTAAGCTATCGGGGAGTTGAAAGGACATTGTACTATAAAAGTTTTTCCCCTTTAATGTTCTCACAATAAACTATTTTGCCTGTTGGAATGTAATTAAGGAAAGGGTTATATTACAAGTGAAGTGCAGTCAATAGAGCAGGGAGAATTATCTTTTTCATGACCTCACACAAAGAATACACAAAAAGGATTGTTAAATATTTCAACCAGAGATTCTTAAAGTGAACTTAAATTTTGATGCTAAAGTGCCCGTTTTTTAAAAATTCGATTAAAAATAGGGGCACTTTTATTCATCAAAATTTACATTTCACTCCTGTTGTGAAAAAAACAGCTTTTAATCTTGACAGCAGCTCCAGCTTCCTCCACCTGTCACAAGCCTCTTCCTGGGTCTAAAATGAGGAATCCGGCTTCCTCCAATCACGGCATTGAATCTGTCACTGATTCCCCCGGGAGGGAAGCCGTGATTGGAGGATGACCCATCCATCATTTCTGACATCAGAAATGGCTTGCGACAACCGGAGGAAGCCTGGAGCAGCTGTCAAGTTTAAAAGGTAAGTATTTTTTCACAACAGGAGTGAAATGTAAATTTTGATGAATTAAATTGCCCCTGTTTTTAATCGAATTTTTAAAAACTGGGCACTTTAGCATTAAAATTTACATTCACTTTAAAGGGACAGTATACTATAAAATTGTTTTTCCCTTAATGTGTTTCCAATTACTTTTTTACCAGCTGCAGAATATAAAATGTATGAGATTTGCTTTTTAAGGTTTGTGAATATAAAAAAAGCTCATTTTGTGTTTTGAAGCCACAACCTAATAAAATGGGTTGAGCTTGTAGGTATAATCAGATCTCATTACTTTATCACATTGTGTACATATACCTGCTTCTTTATCTTATATCTGTCCATAAACCAAATCACCAATACTTGGAGAGAACAATGGCAAATTAACATTTTATTACCTTATCTCTTCTATAACCCACTGGGAGTGTAATTTCTTCTACTGGCTGTGTTAACACAGCTTGGCCTTGAGGCCAAAAACTTTCAGGATGTGTGGGGATACCACAGGCTAAATAAACTATTTCAAATGCCAATATAAGGGTAATGGAAATACTTGTAAACAATTTAATAACATAAATTATGCTTACCTGATCATTTTCTTTTCTTCTGATGAAAAGAGTCCACAGCTGCATTCATTACTTTTGGGAAATAAGAACCTGGCCACCAGGAGGAGGCAAAGACACCCCAGCCAAAGGCTTAAATACTCCTCCCACTCTCCTCATCCCCCAGTCATTCTGCCGAGGAACAAGGAACAGTAGAAGAAATATCAGGGTGAAAAGGTGCCAGAAGAATATAAGGACGCCCCACATAAAATTACGGGTGGCGAGCTGTGGACTCTTTCCATCAGAAGAAAAGGAAATTATCAGGTAAGCATAATTTTATATTTTTCTTCTTAAATGGAAAGAGTCCACAGCTGCATTCATTACTTTTGGGAAAACAATACCCAAGCTATAGAGGACACTGAATGCCAAGATGGGAGGGTACAATAGGCGGCCCATACTGAGGCACCAGGCCTGAACCTCTCCCCAATAAAAAAATCCTGCTTCGTCTGAAGCCGAGAAAAAAAATTCTTTTTTTTTTTCTTTTTTTTTTAAAGGAAAAGCCCCAAGGACACTGACTCACAGCTAGTCCAGAGCCAAACTAGAGACTGCAAAACAGATTCGACTGAGCCAACAGTCCACCAACAGACGGTCCCCCACCTCTCACCCCTCACAAATGAACGGGATACTATCCATCAGATTGCAATTATTAATAATCTTTTAAAAAGATTTTTAGACTTTCACAATTCAACAGTCTTGTAGTGGCAGTTCTAGAACTTAACAGTGGGGAGTCTACGAGTTACTGAAAAACCTCCTTGTGCTGTGCGTTATGGTGCATTAAGCTCCATACCGCGCAAAAACAAAGGGCTGAGTTTCCATGCTCGTGCACGAGAGAGTGTTAAAAAAAACTAACACCTGCGATTGCGGAATGGCAAATCGCCATAACCCAACCTCATTAATGTCTATGGGGAAAGAAAGTTACGTTTAAACCTAACACCCTAACATAAACCCCTAGTCTAAACACCCCTAGTCCGCCATCATCTGACATCGCCGACACTAAATAAACGTATTTACCCCAAACCACTGGCCCCCCACATCGCAACTAATAAATAAACCGATTAACACCTAAACCGCCAGCCCCTCACATCTTAACTAATAAACTAAACCTATTAACCCCTAAACCGCTGGACCCCCACATCACAAAACACTAAATAAAAGTATTAACCCCTAAACCTAACACCCCCTAACTTTAAATTGAAAGTTACAATATAACTATCTTTAAATAAATAGAAACTTACCTGTGAAATAAAAAAAACTAACATTTAACTTTAAATTATCCTAACATTACTATTCTAATAAAATTAAAAAAAAACTACCAATTAAAAAACCTAAATTACAAATTTAAATAAACCTAATATAACAAAAAAATCAAAAAAATTTAAGATTACAAAAAATAATAGACACTAAAAATAAGAAAATTAAAAAACTCTAAGATTACAAAAAATAATAACGAAATGATCAAAAATAAGAACAATTACACCTAATCTAATAGCCCCCCAAAATAAAAACACCCCCTAACCTAACACCCCCTAAACTACCAATAGCCCTTAAAAGACTATAGGATGAGAGCTCATCCTATTGGCTGATTTGAAAATGTAAGCCAATAGGAATGCAAGGTACCCCATTTTTAAACAGGTACCTTGCATTCAAGCTTTAGTGTATGGCGGTGACCGTATGAAGAGGATCTTCCAGGCTGGATGTCCGTGCCGTCGGGGACGATGCTCCGCACCTCCACAGCTCTGCAACACCAGGATAAAGAAAGAAGGTCCTGCGATGGATGAAGTTGTCACCGCCTGGATGAAGATGGATCTCTGGACGTCAGGAATAGTGATGTTGCGAACTTAAAATTTTCCGTTCACCAATGGCGGACTCGAACTTTCGCAACTGTTCGTGAACGGGCGAACCGTGCAAACCGCCATTGACTTCAATAGGCAGGCGAATTTTAAAACCCACAGGGACTCTTTCTGGCCACAATAGTGATGGAAAAGTTGTTTCAAGGGGACTAACACCTGGACTGTGGCATGCCGGAGGGGGATCCATGGCAAAACTCCCACGGAAAATTACATAGTTGATGCAGAGTCTGTTTTTAAGCCATAAAGGGCATAAATCACCTAACATTCCTAAATTGTTTGCAATAACGTGCTTTAAAACATCAGGTATGATGTTGTATCGATCAGGTAGTGTAAGGGTTACGCCCGCTTCACAGTGACAGACCAAACTCCCAGTTTAACGCACCGCAAACAACCACAAACAGTCCATTTGCACAACCACGAGATAGATAGATTTGATAGATATATAGATACATAGATTAGATAGATAGATCAATAGATGCAATATACATTTGATAGATACGATAGATAGATTTGATAGATTTGATAGATAAATAGATAGATTTGATAGATATATAATTTCCCAGACAGAGAATTATAAGACGTGCGGTCTGTGACCCATGGTAAGGTTCCCAGAGGCAGTTGCTGCACCAGGGGACGTATATATGGCATGGATTTTAGGAACCGGGAGATGAAAAAAGATGCTTGGTCGGTCCTCCTACTTCAAATTTGGGGCACTGCGCATGCAATCGTGGCCGGACTTTTAGCCGACGGACATTTGGCCGACGGACATTTGGCCGAAACACAAGTGGCTGTCACAAAACAGTCCGGCCACGAGATAGATAGATTTGATAGATAGATACATAGATTACATAGATCATTAGATAATATACATTTGATAGATACGATTGATAGTTAAATAGATTTGATAGATAAATAGATAGATTTGATAAATATATAATTTCCCAGACAGAGAATTAAAAGACGTGCACGGCACATGTGTCAACTTGCCCAATTTCAATGCCACCACCAAATTACTTCCATTGTCAGAAACCACTTTGCCGATCTCCAGTTGGTGCGGAGTGAGCCACTGATCCACCTGTGCATTCAGAGCAGACAGGAGTGCTGGTCCGGTGTGACTCTCTGCTTTCAGGCAAGTCAATCCCAAGACGGCGTGACACTGCCATATCCGGGATGTGGAATAGTACCTGCGGAGCTGGGGGGGTGCCGTTGATGTGGAGCAAGACGCAGCAGCAGAAGAGGACTCAGCCGAGGAGGTTATGGAAGAGTGTCATGTGTTTAATCTGAATGTTCCTGTCTCTTTAAGGGAAGTCTATAAATTCCCATCATGCTCATGGCTCATTGCCAATAGTTCTAAGTTTGAGTAGCTAAACATGCTCTAACTGAAGCCTCCATAACTTCAAGCTTGGCTCTACAGTTCATTAACTGTTATTCATTTCTACTACCATTATTTACTGCTGGATATTAGTGTTTTCTACCAGAGCTTTCAAGCCTTAAATAGTAATTTTGAGGACAAACAACAATCAGCAATTCAAGACTTCCTATCAAGTGATCATTTAATGTTTGGGACAATATCACTATCTACAGCCGACCTGGTGTGTTATATTGCTGGACTTTCTTTTACAAACACTACCAGAGAACCACTTACCATCGCTAATTGATCCGGTTCCTACATCAGCTTGTTAGAGAGTATTGTGAGCTCTCCCCTCTACCTAGCCTGTCAGCAATTCCATGGACATCATTGGCTGAGGCTCATACACCCTAGTTGTGACGTCACGAATGCTCCGCTGTGTACTCTGTCTCAAACTCCAATGCAGATCAAGGTACAGCACTTATAAGTTATTCCTGCTTGCTGTATTGATTCTCTGTTAAAGTAACATTGTCTGTTTAAGTATAATAGCTAACCAAGCTATTTTATAAATTATTTGCTTTGCAAGGGTTGCATTTTTATTTTAAAAAAAGGAAATAACTAAATAACTTTATTTCTAGCATTCAATTTTTTTTTTTTGTTTTTCTGTCTGTGTGGGTAATTAGGGGTGGGATTATTTTCACCTGTTTGGGCCTTGCAAGCCTATAAATTTAGCACATTTACTCTGTGAGCTTGCTCTTTTAGGCTTGCTGTATTGATTCTCTGTTAAAGTAACATTGTCTGTTTAAGTATAATAGTTAGCTAACCAAGGTAGTTAGGCAAAAAAGGTTTTGGGGTAACCAAGGGGAAATATATTTATTTTATACTTTTAAGTTAAACCTTTTATTAAGAATGTGTGAGAATCTCATTCAGTGTACAGCTTGCAACATGTTTGCATCACTGGAGCAGCCGCTTCTGGGATTATATGTTTGTGGCAAGTGCGAGCATATTGTCTCTTTAGAAACTCGTATTGGGGATCTGGAGGAACGAATTGCAACACTACATGAAATTCAGACACTTGAAAGGGAAATGGATAGGACTGAGCTGGTTGTTAATGGTTCCAGCAGTGGGAATGGGGAGGATTCAGATGAGGAGACTCCAGGATGTAGCTGGGTCACAGTTAGAGGGCGAAGTAAGCGGAAGAGACAGGCCAGTTCTGAGCTGGTACACCCCAATAGATTTGCAAGATTAAGTGAAGATGTTGGGGATATCAGTTCAGGGGTGGCAGTGTCAGAGAGGGCCGTGTTGCCTAGTATAGTGAACAGTCCTTTAGCTGTGGAAGAGGAGCATACTATGGTGGGCAGTCCTTCAGTCATGGAAGAGGGGCATACAAGTCAGGGCCAGAGGCAAATGTTGGTGGTAGGAGACTCTATTATAAGGAAGGTTGATAGGGTAATTTGTCATCCAGACCCTTTACATAGAACAGTTTGCTGTCTTCCAGGGGCTCGTGTTAGGCATATTGTGGAGCGTATTGATAGATTGTTAGAGGGATGCGGGTCTGATCCTGCAGTCATGGTGCATATTGGTACTAATGAAGAAATCAGTGGGAGATGGAGAGTCCTAAAAAATGACTTCAGGGAGTTAGGTAGCAAGCTTAAAGCAAGGACCTCCAAAGTAATATTTTCTGAGATATTACCAGTGCCGTGTGTTAACTCAGTAAGGCAGAAGGAGCTAAGGTCTGTTAATTCATGGCTAAAAACATGGTGTAAAAATGAGGGGTTTGACTTTTTAGAACACTGGGCTGATTTTTCACTAGGGTACAAATTGTACAGTAAGGATGGATTGCACCTGAATGACATGGGTGCAGGTGTGTTGGGGGAAAGGATGGTAGCACGTTTAGAGAACCTTTTAAACTAGGCAAAGGGGGGGAGGGTCAATTAGAACAAAATAGAACAGAGAGATCAGTGTCTGAATATGTCACTCCCTTAATATCTCAAGGAAGGGATGACTTAAGAAATGTCACATTAGAAAGTATAGAGGAAAGTACACCAAGTAGCAGCAGAAAGCACATGAAAATTAAATGTATGACAACAAATGCAAGAAGCATGACAGGTAAAATGGGGGAGCTGACGCTCTTAGTTGCAGAAGAGGACTATGATGTTATCAGTATAACTGAAACTTGGTGGGATGATTCACATGACTGGGCAGTTAACTTAGAGGGGTATACATTATTTAGGAGGGACAGGAATAATAAAAGGGGTGGAGGAATCTGCATGTATATTAAACCTGACCTTAAACCTACAATAAGGGAAGATATTTATGATACAAGTGACAATGTAGAGACCCTGTGGTTTGAAATAAAGAGTGGGGGGAAAAATCCTAAAAAAATATTACTAGGAACATGCTACAAGCCTCCCAACATTAGTGACCCGGAGGAAACTCAACTACTTATCCAAATAGGTAAGGCTGCTAATAACAGTGCTGTAATTATGGGAGATTTTAACTACCCTGATATAAACTGGGCCAATGAAACTAGTAATTCAGCTAAGGGGGATAGATTTTTAAATGTTCTCAGGGATAACTTCTTGTCACAATTAATAGAGGAGCCAACTAGGAGTAAAGCTATATTGGATTTAGTGCTATCAAACAATACAGATATAATATCAAACATAGAAGTTAAAGAACATTTGGGTAACAGTGATCATAACATGGTCACATTTGAAATCTCTTTTCATATGCAGTGTTTTAAAGGCTTAACTAAGACGTGCTTCAAGAAAGCAAAATTCAACGATTTAAGGAAATCATTAAATAATATAAATTGGGACAATGTATTTTCTAATAAAAATACAGAGGATAAATGGATAATATTTAAAAATTTGTTAAATAAATATACATATCAATACATACCATATGGTTATAAAAATAAAAATAAAAAAACTAAGCCGTTATGGCTAAATAAAAATGTGTTAAAAGAAATTAGGAAAAAACGTAGGGCATTTAAATTATTAAAAGAAAATAGTACAGACTCAGCATACAATATTTATAAGGAATGTAACAAAGCATGCAAAAAAGCAATCAAATTAGCCAAAATTAAAAATGAAAAATTAATTGCCAAGGATTCTAAGTCTAACCCTAAAAGGTTCTTTAAGTACATAAATAGCAAAAAGTCTAAGAAGGATAATATAGGTACATTAAAATGTGTGGAGGGTAGCATGATAAATAATGACAGGGAGAAGGCTGAGGTACTAAACCAGTTTTTTTCTTCAGTATACACAAGAGAGGAACCATTGAATGATACTTTGGAACAGAATAGAACATGCCAGTCCATACCACTAACTGGGTTTTGTTTAGAGGATATCAGTAAAAAACTAAAAAATATTAAGGTAAATAAAACTCCAGGCCCAGATGGAATACACCCAAGGGTGTTAAGTGAACTTAGCACTGTTATAGACAAACCTTTACTCTTAATTTTTCAAGACTCATTATCCTCAGGCATGGTACCCCAGGATTGGCGTAAAGCTGATGTGGTGCCACTCTTCAAAAAGGGAAGCAGGGATGATCCAGGAAGCTATAGACCAGTTAGTCTGACATCAATAGTGGGGAAGATATTTGAAGGGATTATAAGGGATTATATTGATGAGCATATTCGTGTAAACAAGATTATGAGTTCTAATCAGCATGGCTTTAGGAGAAATAGATCATGTCAAACTAATCTAATTAGATTCTACGAGGAAGTAAGTAAAAATATAGATAAAGGGGAATCAGTTGATGTGATATACTTAGATTTTGCAAAGGCATTTGATACAGTGCCACATGAGAGATTAATGCACAAAATTAAGGGACTGGGAATAGCTGAAAATGTTAGCTCATGGATAAATAACTGGATAAAAGATAGGGAGCAACGAGTAGCAGTAAATGGATCATACTCAGATTGGACAAAGGTAATCAGTGGCGTCCCCCAGGGATCAGTACTGGGCCCTGTTCTTTTTAATATTTTTATAAATGACTTGGAGCAAGGATTAAATAGCGACATCTCTATTTTTGCAGATGATACTAAGTTAAGTAAGGTCATTAGGTCAGAGCAGGATGAACTCTCTTTGCAAAGGGATTTGCTAAAATTAGAACTATGGGCAAGTGAATGGAAAATGAGATTTAATACGGAAAAATGTAAGGTTCTACATTTTGGAAGTAAAAATAAGCAGGCTATGTATTTTTTAAATGGGACAAGACTTAGCCAAACACAGGAGGAAAGGGATTTGGGAGTAGTAATAGATAACAAGCTAAAGATGAGTGCACAATGCAGGGCAGCGGCTTCAAAGGCTAATAAGATACTAGCATGTATTAAAAGAGGCATTGATTCAAGGGAGGAAAGCATAATTCTGTCATTATATAAAGCCCTGGTAAGACCTCACCTTGAGTTTGGAGTGCAGTTCTGGGGACCGATTGCTAAAAAAGATATTGCAGAACTAGAAAAAGTTCAGAGAAGGGCCACAAAGCTAATAAGGGGATTGGAGAAATTAACCTATGAGGAGAGGCTAGCCAAACTGGCTCTGTTCTCTTTAGAAAAAAGGCGCTTGAGAGGTGACATGATTACTTTATATAAATATATTCAAGGCCCATATACAGAGATGGCAGAAGCTCTTTTTATTCCAAGAAAATTGTTTCTGACAAGAGGTCATAATTTAAGGTTGGAGGAAAGGAGATTTAATCTCCTGCAACGGAAACGTTTTTTCACTGTAAGAGCAATAAAATTGTGGAACTCATTACCAAAGGAGGTAGTGAATGCCAATACCATAGATACATTTAAAAATAGTCTGGATAAATTTCTGTATATAAACAAAATTCATGGATATGATTGCTAGTATTAAATGGGTCACATTTTAATGGGGTTATTTAAGCTTAACTGGAGCTTTTTGTAAGTATTTTAGATTTGTATAGGTTGAACTCGATGGACTTCAGTCTTTTTTCAACCTTATCTACTATGTTACTATGTTATGTTACTAAGTACTGCTGTCCAGTTAATGTATATGAAGGATGCTTATTACTACAACTCAAAAATACATCTGCTAAATAACGTTATTAACTGAGTTGCATGCATATACTCTGTCATATTAAAAAAAGGACACTTAAAATAATCAACTGTGTATACACACTCTCCTGTAACCAACTAATCAGGAGATATATACCTTATATCTTTTTCTCTCATTCTTTCTGAAAGGTTAATTCTGCAGTTGTGATCCAACAAACCTTACAGCTCTTTTCAGAATAAAGCTCACAGCAACTTCTAAATTGCAGCTACCTTACAAAGAGGATGGAGTAGGAGGAGGTGGCAGCAGGCCTGCCTGCAAGTCGTGGCGATGTCACCAACTCCTCCTCTGCAGAGCCACGCATTCCATGCTTGGCAGCCGTCAGCAGGTTTACCCAATGCGCAGTGTAGGTGATATACCTGCCCTGACCATGCTTTGCAGACCAGCTATCAGTGGTCATATGGAAACTTGCCCCAACACTGTGTGCCAGACATGCCATTACTTCCTTTCGCACAATCGAGTACAGGTTGGGGATTGCCTTTTGTGAAAAGAAATTTCGGCCGGGTACCTTCCACTGCGGTGTCCCAATAGCTACAAATTTTTTGAATGCCTCAGACTCCACCAGCTTGTATGGTAAAAGCTGGCAGGCTAAGAGTTCAGACAAGCCAGCTGTCAGACGCCGGGCAAGGGGGTGACTTTGTGACATTGGCTTCTTACGCTCAAACATGTCCTTGACAGACACCTGACTGTGGGCAGATGAGCAGGAACTGCTCCGGAAGAGAGACGGAGTGGCGGATGGTTGAGAGGGGGCAAGGAGGACAGCAGTGGTTGACGTGGCTGAAGATACTGGACCAGGAGGAGGATGGCGGCTTTGAGTTTGTGTGCTGCTTCTACTCATGTGTTGATCCCATAGGCGTTTGTGATGTGCGATCATGTGCCTTCGCAAAGCAGTTGTACCAAGGTGGGTGTTGCACTTCCCACGACTCAGTTTCTTTTGGCACAGGTTGCAAATGGCATCGCTGTTGTCATAGGCAGACACACAAAAAAAATGCCACACTGCTGAGCTCTGCGATGACAGCATTCTGGTGGTGGCAACAGCATGCGTTGATTGGCGTGCTGTCTGGCTGACCCTGAGTGCCGATGCATGCTGTCTGACTGTGCCACTAGCTCCTTGCGACGACCTCCCCCTGCTTCCAACTCTTCTCCTCCTCCTCCTCTCTGTCTCCCCATCTGAACTTTCCCCCTGTTCTTCTTCTCTTCTAGCGGGCACCCATGTGACATCCACGGACGCATCGTCATCATCAACCGCTTCACTTGTATCTGACAAATTAACAAAGGAAGCAGCAGCGGGTACAACATCATCATCATCACACCGTACGTCCATGTCTGTAATGCTGCCTGACTGAGACATATTACTGTTATCTACATCCTCTGTCAATGATGGTTGCGCATCACTCATTTCTTCCAACTGATGTGTAAAAAACTCCTCTGACACATCAAGTGAAGCGGCTGTGGTGCTAGTGTTGGTGGTGGCGGCAGGCGGGCAAGTGGTGGTAACTTGAGAGGTGCCCGAAGATAAGCTGGAGGAGGATGGTGCGTCAAGGTTCGGAGCGGAAGCTATAGAAGATTGGGTGTCCTGTGTTAAAAAGTCAACTATGTCCTCCTCAGAACTTTTCGAGTTCATGGGACGTGGCCTCTGAACACTGGGCATTATTCTACGACCAAAGGGAATCACAGCACCACGACCACGACGGCACCTGCAGGGTAGCCTGCCTCTGCCTGTCATTTTTTTTTAAATGTACACTTACACTACTATTAAACAAGATATGAGTGGTGGCACTGGGCAAGTGGGCACAGTATACGCTGTGAGCCTGACACAAAAAAGCAGACTGATGTTTCACAGTCCAAAAAGTTTTTATTTTTTTAAATGTACACTTACACTACTATTAAAAAAGATATGAGTGGTGCCACTGGGCAAGTGGGCACAGTATACGCTGTGAGCCTGGCACACACGCTGGCAGGCAGGCAACTGCAATTAGATTACACTAGCAGACTGAGGTTTCACAGTCAAAAAAGTTTTTTTTTTTTAATTATTTACACTACTGTTACAACAGATATGAGTGGTGGCACTTAGCAAGTGGGCCTGGCACACACGCTGGCAGGCATGCAACTGCAATTAGATTACACTAGCAGACTGATGTTTCACAGTCAAAAAAGTTGTTTTTTTACAAAATTTACTCTACTGTTACAACAGATATGAGTGGTGGCACTAGTTGGCAAGTGGGCCTGGCACACACGCTGGCAGGCAGGCAGGCAACTGCAATTAGATTACAATAGCAGACTGATGTTTCACAGTCAAAAAAGTTTTTTTTTTTTTTTAAATTATTTACACTACTGTTACACCAGATATGAGTGGCGGCACTGGGCAAGTGAGCCTGGCACAGACGCTAGCAGGCAGGCAACTGCAATTAGATTACACTAGCAGACTGATGTTTCACAGTCAAAAAAGTAATTTTTTTTAAACATACACTACTGTTACAACAGATATGAGTGGTGGCACTTAGCAAGTGGGCCTGGCACACACGCTGGCAGGCAGGCAGGCAACTGCAATTAGATTACACTAGCAGACTGACGTTTCAAAGCCAAAAACATTTTTTTTTAATTTACACTACTGTTACAACAGATATGAGTGGTGGCTCTAGTTGGCAAGTGGGCCTGGCACACACGCTGGCAGGCAGGCAACTGCAATTAGATTACACTAGCAGACTGGTGTTTCACAGTCAAAAAAGTTTTTTTTTTTTTTTAAATTTACACTACTGTTACAACAGATATGAGTGGTGGCACTAGTTGGCAAGTGGGCCTGGCACACACGCTGGCAGGCAGGCAACTGCAATTAGATTACAGTAGCAGACTGATGTTTCACAGTCAAAAAAGTTTTTTTAAAAAAATTTACACTACTGTTACAACAGATATGAGTGGTGGCACTAGTTGGCAAGTGGGCCTGGCACACACGCTGGCAGGCAGGCAACTGCAATTAGATTACACTAGCAGACTGATGTTTCACAGTCAAAAAAGTTTTTAAAAAAAAAAATTTTACACTACTGTTACAACAGATATGAGTGGTGGCACTTAGCAATTGGACCTGGTACACACACTGGCAGGCAGGCAACTGCAATTAGATTACACTAGCAGACTGATGTTTCACAGTCAAAAAAGTTTTTTTTTTTAAAAATTACACTACTGTTAAAACAGATATGAGTGGTGGCACTAGTTGGCAAGTGGGCCTGGCACACACGCTGGCAGGCAGGGAACTGCTATTAGATTACACTAGCAGACTGATGTTTCACAGTCAAAAAAGTTTTTTTTTTTTTTTTTAAATTTACACTACTGTTACAACAGATATGAGTGGTGGCACTAGTTGGCAAGTGGGCCTGGCACACACGCTGGCAGGCAGGCAACTGCAATTAGATTACACTAGCAGACTGATGTTTCACAGTCAAAAAAGTTTTTTTTTAAAAAAATTACACTACTGTTACAACAGATATGAGTGGTGGTACTAGTTGGCAAGTGGGCCTGGCACACACGCTGGCAGGCAGGCAACTGCAATTAGATTACACTAGCAGACTGATGTTTCACAGTCAAAAACATTTTTTTTAAAATTTACACTACTGTTACAACAGATATGAGTGGTGGCTCTAGTTGGTAAGTGGGCCTGGCACACACGCTGGCAGGCAGGCAACTGCAATTGGATTACACTAGCAGACTGATGTTTCACAGTCAAAAAAGTTTTTTTTTTAAAAAAATTACACTACTGTTAAAACAGATATGAGTGGTGGCACTAGTTGGCAAGTGGGCCTGGCACACACGCTGGCAGGCAGGGAACTGCTATTAGATTACACTAGCAGACTGATGTTTCACAGTCAAAAAAGTTTTTTTTTTTTTTTTTAAATTTACACTACTGTTACAACAGATATGAGTGGTGGCACTAGTTGGCAAGTGGGCCTGGCACACACGCTGGCAGGCAGGCAACTGCTATTAGATTACACTAGCAGACTGTTTCACAGTCAAAAAAGTTTTTTTTTTTAAATTTATACTACTGTTACAACAGATATGAGTTGTGGCACTAGTTGGCAAGTGGGCCTGGCACACACGCTGGCAGGCAGGCAACTGCAATTAGATTACACTAGCAGACTGATGTTTCACAGTCAAAAAAGTTTTTTTAAAAAAAAATTACACTACTGTTACAACAGATATGAGTGGTGGTACTAGTTGGCAAGTGGGCCTGGCACACATGCTGGCAGGCAAGGAACTGCAATTAGATTACACTAGCAGACTGATGTTTCACAGTCAAAAAAGTTGTTTTTTTTAAATTTACACTACTGTTAAAATAGATATGAGTGGTGGCACTAGTTGGCAAGTGGGCCTGGCACACACGCTGGCAGGCAACTGCAATTAGATTATACTAGCAGACTGATGTTTCACAGTCAAAAAAGTTTTTTTTTTTTAAATTTACACTACTGTTACAACAGATATGAGTGGTGGCACTTAGCAAGTTGGTCTGGCACACACACTGGCAGACAGGCAACTGCAATTAGATTACAATAGCAGACTGATGTCTCACAGTCAAAAAAAGTTTTTTTTTTAATTATTTACACTACTGTTACACCAGATATGAGTGGTGGCACTGGGCAACTGAGCCTGGCACACACGCTAGCAGGCAGGCAACTGAAATTAGATTACACTAGCAGACTGATGTTTCACAGTCAAAAAAGTTATTTTTTTTAAATTTACACTACTGTTACAACAGATATGAGTGGTGGCACTAGTTGGCAAGTGGGCCTGGCACACACGCTGGCAGGCAGGCAACTAGAATTAGATTACACTAGCAGACTGATATTTCACAGTCAAAAAAGTTTTTTTTTTCAATTTACACTACTGTTACAACAGATATGAGTGGTGGCACTAGTTGGCAAGTGGGCCTGGCACACACGCTGGCAGGCAGGCAACTACAATTAGATTACACTAGCAGACTGATGTTTCACAGTCAAAAAAGTTTGTTTTTTTAAATTTACACTACTGTTACAACAGATATGAGTGGTGGCACTAGTTGGCAAGTGGGCCTGGCACACATGCTGGCAGGCAGGCAACTGCAATTAGATTACACTAGCAGACTGATGTTTCACAGTCAAAAACATTTTTTTTTTAATTTACACTACTGTTACAACAGATATGAGTGGTGGCTCTAGTTGGCAAGTGGGCCTGGCACACACGCTGGCAGGCAGGCAACTGCAATTGGATTACACTAGCAGACTGATGTTTCACAGTCAAAAAAGTTTTTTTTTTAAATTTACACTACTGTTACAACAGATATGAGTGGTGACACTAGTTGGCAAGTGGGCCTGGCACACACGCTGGCAGGCAGGCAGGCAACTGCAATTAGATTACACTAGCAGACTGATGTTTCACAGTCAAAAAAGTTTTTTAAAAAAAATATACACTACTGTTACAACAGATATGAGTGGTGGCACTAGTTGGCAAGTGGGCCTGGCACACACGCTGGCAGGCAGGCAACTGCTATTAGATTACACTAGCAAACTGATGTTTCACAGTCAAAAAAGTTTTTTTTTTAAATTTACAATACTGTTACAACAGATATGAGTGGTGGCACTAGTTGGCAAGTGGGCCTGGCACACACGCTGACAGGCAGGCAACTGCTATTAGATTACAGTAGCAGACTGTTTCACAGTCAAAAAAGTTTTTTTTTTTTTAATTTACACTACTGTTACAACAGATATGAGTGGTGGCACTTAGCAAGTGGGCCTGGCACACACGCTGGCAGACAGGCAACTGCAATTAGATTACACTAGCAGACTGATGTTTCACAGTCAAAAAAGTTTTTTTTTACAAAATTTACTCTACTGTTACAACAGATATGAGTGGTGGCACTAGTTGGCAAGTGGGCCTGCCACACACGCAACTGCAATTAGATTACACTAGCAGACTGATGTTTCACAGTCAAAAACATTTTTTTTTTTAAATTTACACTACTGTTACAACAGATATGAGTGGTGGCTCTAGTTGGCAAGTGGGCATGGCACACACGCTGGCAGGCAGGCAACTGCAATTGGATTACACTAGCAGACTGATGTTTCACAGTCAAAAAAGTTTATTTTTTTAAACTTACACTACTGTTAAAACAGATATGAGTGGTGGCACTAGTTGGCAAGTGGGCCTGGCACACACGCTGGCAGGCAGGCAGGCAACTGCAATTAGATTACACTAGCAGACTGATGTTTCACAGTCAAAAAAGTTTTTTTAAAAAAATTTACACTACTGTTACAACAGATATGAGTGGTGGCACTAGTTGGCAAGTGGGCCTGGCACACACGCTGGCAGGCAGGCAACTGCTATTAGATTACACTAGCAGACTGATGTTTCACAGTCAAAAAAGTTTTTTTTTTAAATTTACACTACTGTTACAACAGATATGAGTGGTGGCACTAGTTGGCAAGTGGGCCTGGCACACACGCTGGCAGGCAGGCAACTGCTATTAGATTACACTAGCAGACTGATGTTTCACAGTCAAAAAAGTTTTTTTTTTTTAAAAATTTACACTACTGTTACAACAGATATGAGTGGTGGCACTAGTTGGCAAGTGGGCCTGGCACACACGCTGGCAGGCAGGCAACTGCAATTAAATTACACTAGCAGACTGATGTTTCACAGTCAAAATTTTTTTTTTTTTTTAAATTTACACTACTGATACAACAGATATGAGTGGAGGCACTAGTTGGCAAGTGGGCCTGGCACACACGCTGGCAGGCAGGCAACTGCAATTAGATTACACTAGCAGACTGATGTTTCACAGTCAAAAAAGTTTTTTTTTTAAAAAAAATTACACTACTGTTACAACAGATATGAGTGGTGGCACTAGTTGGCAAGTGGGCCTGGCACACACGCTGGCAGGCAGGCAGGCAACTGCAATTAGATTACACTAGCAGACTGATGTTTCACAGTCAAAAAAGTTTTTTAAAAAAAATTTACACTACTGTTACAACAGATATGAGTGGTGGCACTAGTTGGCAAGTTGGCCTGGCACACACGCTGGCAGGCAGGCAACTGCTATTAGATTACACTAGCAGACTGATGTTTCACAGTCAAAAAAGTTGTTTTTTTTTAAATTTACAATACTGTTACAACAGATATGAGTGGTGGCACTAGTTGGCAAGTGGGCCTGGCACACACGCTGACAGGCAGGCAACTTCTATTAGATTACACTAGCAGACTGTTTCACAGTCAAAAAAGTTTTTTTTTTAAATTTACTCTACTGTTACAACAGATATGAGTGGTGGCACTTAGCAAGTGGGCCTGGCACACACGCTGGCAGGCAGGCAACTGCAATTAGATTACACTAGCAGACTGATGTTTCACAGTCAAAAAAGTTTTTTTTTTTTTAAATTTACACTACTGTTACAACAGATATGAGTGGTGGCACTAGTTGGCAAGTGGGCCTGGCACACACACTGGCAGGCAGGCAACTGCTATTAGATTACACTAGCAGACTGATGTTTCACAGTCGAAAAAGTTTTTTTTTTTTTAAATTTACACTACTGTTACAACAGATATGAGTGGTGGCACTAGTTGGCAAGTGGGCCTGGCACACACGCTGACAGGCAGGCAACTGCTATTAGATTACACTAGCAGACTGTTTCACAGTCAAAAAAGTTTTTTTTAAAAAATTTACACTACTGTTACAACAGATATGAGTGGTGGCACTAGTTGGCAAGTGGGCCTGGCACACACGCTGGCAGGCAGGCAACTGCTATTAGATTACACTAGCAGACTGATGTTTCACAGTCAAAAAAGTTTTTTTAAAAAAAATTACACTACTGTTACAACAGATATGAGTGGTGGCACTAGTTGGCAAGTGGGCCTGGCACACACGCTGGCAGGCAGGCAGGCAACTGCAATTAGATTACACTAGCAGACTGATGTTTCACAGTCAAAAAAGTTTTTTTTTTTAAATTGACACTACTGTTACAACAGATATGAGTGGAGGCACTAGTTGGCAAGTGGGCCTGGCACACACACTGGCAGGCAGGCAACTGCAATTAGATTACACTAGCAGACTGATGTTTCACAGTCAAAAAAGTTTTTTTTTAAAAAAAATTTACACTACTGTTACAACAGATATGAGTGGTGGCACTTAGCAATTGGGCCTGGCACACACACTGGCAGACAGGCAACTGCAATTAGATTACACTAGCAGACTGATGTTTCACAGTCAAAAAAGTTTTTTTTTTTTAAAAAATTACACTACTGTTACAACAGATATGAGTGGTGGCACTAGTTGGCAAGTGGGCCTGGCACACACGCTGGCAGGCAGGCAGGCAACTGCAATTAGATTACACTAGCAGACTGATGTTTCACAGTCAAAAAAGTTTTTTTAAAAAAATTTACACTACTGTTACAACGATATGAGTGGTGGCACTAGTTGGCAAGTGGGCCTGGCACACACGCTGGCAGGCAGGCAACTGCTATTAGATTACACTAGCAGACTGATGTTTCACAGTCAAAAAAGTTTTTTTTTTTTAATTTACAATACTGTTACAACAGATATGAGTGGTGGCACTAGTTGGCAAGTGGGCCTGGCACACACGCTGACAGGCAGGCAACTTCTATTAGATTACACTAGCAGACTGTTTCACAGTCAAAAAAGTTTTTTTTTTTTTTAAATTTACACTACTGTTACAACAGATATGAGTGGTGGCACTTAGCAAGTGGGCCTGGCACACACTCTGGCAGGCAGGCAGGCAACTGCAATTAGATTACACTAGCAGACTGATGTTTCACAGTCAAAAAAGTTTTTTTTTACAAAATTTACTCTACTGTTACAACAGATATGAGTGGTGGCACTAGTTGGCAAGTGGGCCTGGCACACACGCAACTGCAATTAGATTACACTAGCAGACTGATGTTTCACAGTCAAAAACATTTTTTTTAAAATTTACACTACTGTTACAACAGATATGAGTGGTGGCTCTAGTTGGTAAGTGGGCCTGGCACACACGCTGGCAGGCAGGCAACTGCAATTGGATTACACTAGCAGACTGATGTTTCACAGTCAAAAAAGTTTATTTTTTTAAACTTACACTACTGTTAAAACAGATATGAGTGGTGGCACTAGTTGGCAAGTGGGCCTGGCACACACGCTGGCAGGCAGGCAGGCAACTGCAATTAGATTACACTAGCAGACTGATGTTTCACAGTCAAAAAAGTCTTTTTAAAAAAATTTACACTACTATTACAACAGATATGAGTGGTGGCACTAGTTGGCAAGTGGGCCTGGCACACACACTGGCAGGCAGTCAACTGCTATTAGATTACACTAGCAGACTGATGTTTCACAGTCAAAAAAGTTTTTTTTTTTAAATTTACACTACTGTTACAACAGATATGAGTGGTGGCACTAGTTCGCAAGTGGGCCTGGCACACACGCTGACAGGCAGGCAACTGCTATTAGATTAAACTAGCAGACTGTTTCACAGCCAAAAAAGTTTTTTTTTTAAATTTACACTACTGTTACAACAGATATTAGTGGTGGCACTAGTTGGCAAGTGGGCCTGGCACACACGCTGGCAGGCAGGCAACTGCCATTAGATTACACTAGCAGACTGATGTTTCACAGTCAAAAAAAATTTTTAAAAAAAATTTACACTACTGTTACAACAGATATGAGTGGTGGCACTAGTTGGCAAGTGGGCCTGGCACACACGCTGGCAGGCAGGCAACTGCAATTAGATTACACTAGCAGACTGATGTTTCACAGTCAAAAAAGTTTTTTTTTTCAATTTACACTACTGTTACAACAGATATGAGTGGTGGCACTAGTTGGCAAGTGGGCCTGGCACACACGCTGGCAGGCAGGCAACTGCAATTAGATTACACTAGCAGACTGATGTTTCAGAGTCAAAAAAGTTTTTTTTTAATACATTTTTACACTACTGTTACAACAGATATGAGTGGTGGCACTTAGCAATTGGGCCTGGCACACACACTGCCAGACAGGCAACTGCAATTAGATTACACTAGCAGACTGATGTTTCACAGTCAAAAAAGTTTTTTTTTTTTAAATTTACACTACTGTTACAACAGATATGAGTGGTGGCACTAGTTGGCAAGTGGGCCTGGCACACACGCTGGCAGGCAGGCAACTGCAATTAGATTACACTAGCAGACTGATGTTTCAGAGTCAAAAAAGTTTTTTTTTAATAAATTTTTACACTACTGTTACAACAGATATGAGTGGTGGCACTTAGCAATTGGGCCTGGCACACACACTGCCAGACAGGCAACTGCAATTAGATTACACTAGCAGACTGATGTTTCACAGTCAAAAAAAGTTTTTTTTTTTTTTTTAAAAATTACACTACTGTTACAACAGATATGAGTGGTGGCACTAGTTGGCCAGTGGGCCTGGCACACACGCTGGCAGGCAGGCAGGCAACTGCTATTAGATTACACTAGCAGACTAATGTTTCACAGTCAAAAAAGGGTTTTTTTACAAAATTTACACTACTGTTACAACAGATATGAGTGGTGGCACTGAAGGCAGATAACTGCAATTAGATTACACTAGCAGACTGATGTTTCACAGTCAAAATTACACAGGCAAAAAAAAAAAAGATGTTCTAGCCCTAAAAAGGGCTTTTTGGGTTGCTGTTATTACAGCAGAGATCAGATGAGTCCTTCAGGACTGTAGTGGACACTGAATACACTAGCCTAGCTATCAATTTCCCTATAAAATCAGCAGCAGCTACACTATCCCATGAATCTAAAATGGCTGCTGTCCAGGAGCTGGGAGGGTCTGGGAGGGAGTGTCTGCTGCTGATTGGCTGAAATGTGTCTGCAGACTGTTAGATACAGGGTCAAAGTGTACTCAATGATGACAAATAGGGGGAGGATCGAACATTGCATATGTTCGCCCGCCGCGGCGAACGCGAACAAGCTATGTTCGCCGGGAACTATTTGCGACATCACTAGTCAGGAACCGTGAGTAGATTTTATGGGGTTAGTGTTAGGGTTATTTTTTTATTTTTTGGGTGGGTCTTTCTTTTAGATTAGGGATGGGCACTGTAAAAGAGCTTAATGCCCTTTTAAGGGAAGTAAAAGAGCTGAATGCCCTTTTAAGGGCAATGCCCATACAAATGCCCTTTTAGGGGCAATGGGTAGTGTTATGAGATGCAGAACACAGTATAGAAGGTACAAAGCTATTTTATTGCAGAGCATAGAAGTAAATAGCTTGTACAACACATCTAACTTGGTAATTGCGACATAGACAATAACAGACCTAAACCACGCCCCCATCCGGAGACGTCACTTCCCACTCTCATCACTTCTTCCCCCTTTTCAAAGGACAAAGCATACATTTTTTTTTCAATTTGAATACATCAAATAACAAGGTATACAAAAAGCATAGAAAAATAGTTTTGTTTAGTATACAACAAATAACAAGTTAAAGAGAATATCTGTATTAACAACATGAATTACATCCTGACTTGAACATCGGGGTAGACTACCCTAGTCCACAGTGACCATGGAATTATTCTGCCCATACTTCCGTTCACTGCTCTAACTAGTGCTAATCCCGATATTGGGCTGGAAGTTTCACCACTCTTCCACTTGATGTCATTCTACATGAACTGTCCTCTGATACAGAAGAAGGTGATTGAGAGTCTGCTGGAGGCAAAGACGTATCCCCGCTGTGATCTTGCTGAGGGGAAGGCACCCCTCTTAAAACAGGGGATCCCACCGGCGGTGGTACTGAGGCATCCAGTTCCAAACTCTCAGGTACAGGCTGAAGATGTTTTTGATTTCAACGTGTGACTGTCCTTCCACCAGTAAGGACTACATAAGACCTTGGTTCTGGAGAGCATCCAATTACCGTAGCAGGCGTCTTCCATTTCTTCTCATCATCCAGTTTAATTCTGACACTTTGCCCTGCATTCAGCTCATCCAAGGATCTCACAAAGTGTCTCCTGTCGTAGAAGAATCGATAGCCCCTTTTTGCCTCTTCATCCCTCCTAAGGACCTCAGCGATTCCATTGGCCTGCGGGTAATATGGACTTGACGTAGAATGGACAAAATCATATTCACTGCTGAAAGAACTGAACTCCGTGGAAGCAAACTGCATTCCGTTATCACTCATTAACTCCATTGGTATGCCCCACCAGGCGAACAAGCTCTTGAGACGAGTGATAACGGCTTGACTTGTGATCTCATTCAAGGGTGCAATCTCCAAATACCTGGAATAGTAGTCAATCATGATTAGGTATTTTTTCCTGTGCAGTTTGCACAAAGCAGCATCTATTTTCTGCCACGGGCCTGCAGGCAGCGGAGTAGAAATCAAGGGCTCCCTTCTCTGAGTAGGCCGGCGTTCCCGGCAAAAGGCACATTTTGACACATGGCTTGCAATGTCGGAACTGATCCAAGGCCACCATACTGCCGTAGCTGCCCTTTCTCTGAACTTTGTAATTAGGACAGAATAGAAGAGAGGAGCAGCCCAATTCAAGTGCAGGATAATTTATTAGGACATAAGTGCAAGTACACAATACATACTCACAAACGTTTAGAAGATAAAACAGCAATATAGATTTAAAATGATCCCTCCAGTTTGGTAATAGGATTCACAGCCCAGGCACGAACATCTCAGTCAGAAAATACCAAGTCTGGGTGAGAGGTGCTGGAACTAAAATTACTCCTGGTGGTATAGTACAATACCACGTACGTTACGCCGTTTATCTTCTTAGTTGTAAATGCAACCTTATTTATATTGGTAGAACGAAAAGGAACTTACGCACCAGGCTTAGCGAGCATGTCAATAACATAAAGATAGGCCTAACTACACATAGTGTATCAGAACATTTTAGGCTGTACCATAACAAAGACCCTAGCTCTTTGAAAATACAAATAATAGACTGGATTCCAGCAAACAAATATCCTAATATACTCCTCACATTGAGACGCAGGGAGTCATATTGGATTTACCAACTTGATTCTAAGCAGCCTCACGGTCTTAATGTGGATTTAGACTTACAAGCTTTTATGTGACATTCAACTTTAATATTATTAAACAACAATAGGGAGCTGTGAATGGAAATAACTTAAATCCTTTGATACACATAACCTATGGTACACACAGTCTATATTTAGGGAATGTAGGAATCAAATCTTTTTATTTGGTACCACATAACTGTAAGAGGTTTCATGCACACTACTAATATTTGGGTGATGGACTCATATATATATATGTGTGTGTTTTTATTTCAACTGTAATTTTTAGGGCAAATGTATATTCTTTTAAGCATTTTTTATTAAGTATTTATTATAAGGCATGTTTTATGTACCTATTTTAGGATTTTTTAGGAATGTTTCTATTAAGAACTTTTTAGAGTGATTCTTATACAATTGGTACTGTTATAAACATAGATTTTGTATGTTCTGTGGTGAGTTTGCTTGTGCAATAGTTGTAACAATCAGAATCTCGTTAAACTGTCATTGCATTCAGCCTTTCAAAATAATTATGCACACACAGCAGGATTAATAATTGGCTGAGAACCTTTTTTCCAATCACAGTGGCTCTTTTATAAAGCTGGTTTGAGCCCTGTGTTGAATTCAGTTCATTTTCATTTTTATTATACTCTTGAAAACGTCTGAGCGAACTCAGACGAAACGTACATAGAGTTATTTGTACTATACCACCAGGAGTAATTTTAGTTCCAGCACCTCTCACCCAGACTTGGTATTTTCCGACTGAGATGTTCATGCCTGGGCTGTGAATCCTATTACCAAACTGGAGGGATCATTTTAAATCTATATTGCTGTTTTATCTTCTAAACATTTGTGAGTATGTATTGTGTACTTGCACTTATGTCCTAATAAATTATCCTGCAATTGAATTGGGCTGCGCCTGTCTTCTATTCTGTCCTAGTTCCTGTTCCTGATTGGGTGTCCCCTGAGAGCACACACCTTCCACTACGGGCAGCAGCACACCCGGATCTGAAACAGCAGAGGTTCCGGGATCATCAGCTGGTCTGCCTACACCAGCCAGTCTGTGGATATTCACCATCAACTAAGAACAGCAAAACCGGCTTCTCATTCCTCATTACTTACCCCTCACCATCTATGAGTTTTTCTGACCACCCACCAGGACCTAAGCGCCGATACTGGTAACTGTTTTTTCTGAACTTTGTAATGCCCAAGTGGCCATCATGAATCCTGCTTAAAATCAGCTGCCGTAAGCTAACAGGAATAACAATGCGGTCCTGGAACAGCACCAACCCATCCAGCTCCGTGAGCTGTGACCTTTCTGACTGGTAAGAACTTAACGACATCCAGGCTGCCCGGCCCCCTGGGTCCAACCTTCTTTTATGTACTTAATAACTTCTTGAAGGTCTGTATCTAAATATGTCTCCTTTCTTATTTGTTCTAGTTTCCCTGATGAAATGGATTTGGATGCCAGAACTGAATCTACATACACTTTCACATCTGATTCTGTTGAAGATTCTTCAGCAGCAGCCAGCGGGAGCCTGGAAAGTGTATCTGCCACTACCAGTTGTTTTCCCGGCACATGCACTGCCTGAATGTTGAACCTGAGCAGCCTCATCAGAAGTCTCTGGCATCTTAGGGGTCAATATCATAGGAGTTGATTAGAGGGACTAGCAGTTTATGATCAGTCTCCAGAGTCCAGACTAAATTTCTCTAAACCCACTAGGTAACGCTGGAAGCATCAAGTGTGGAAAAGAACTTCGCCCCAGCCAATTTCGGGGCTATGTCTTCAAGTGTTGGCAGCACATATCTCTCTCTCTTCACCACCTCATTGAGTCTTTTCAAGTCTATGCAGATGCGTACCTTCCCGTTTTTCTTCGCAACAGGCACAAAGGGGGCACACCAGTCAGTTGCTTCAACAACCTCTTCAGTGACTCCCATATTCTTCATGCGCAGAAGTTCCTTCTCCACTTAAGGCATGAGTGGGAACGGAAGTCTCCGAGGAGTGGAAATCCTGTATGGGACTGTGTCACCTTTAAGTGATATTCGGACTGGGTTGCAATTCAGTAAGCCCAATTCACCAAACATGTCTTCTGAAATCTCATTCACGCTGGCGACCAGGCCCAAACCACAGGCTGCTTTTCTGCTCAATAGGTTGTTAACACACTGACCTCTAATCACATGTACCCACATGGTGAATTTCTCCACTTGTACTCACAGTTGGCAAGAAATTTCCCCGCACAATCGATGCGGCCACCAGGACTATGAACTTTAGTTGTAACTTTCGCCAGCTGAGGCTGTCGAGGCAGTTTTATGAACTCTGCAAGGGACATAACAATGATATCAGCTCCTGTGTCAATCTTAAAGGCAACTTTGGCTCCCATTACAGTAAGGGTAACCCGACAATCTTCATCTGAACCAGGCCGTTCGACAATGGACCCCACAAAGGACACTTCTTGACCCTCCTGGTCACTATCCACCTGCATCTCCTTAATGTATTCAGTTTTATACAGAACTTCAAAATGGCCCATTCGGTTACATTTTCTACATCTTTTGTCTTTAGCAGGGCATACCAGACTCTGATCATGGGTACGGTTACACCGTGTGCAGCGGGTATGCTGTGCCCATCTGCTTCTGGGCCTATCTGTTGCCCTTGGTCTACTGCTCACACTGTGCCTTTCACTAGCAGCTCTCCTGAACTGCTGCACTTCATCCACAATACTCTTCGACCTCAGATCAGCACTTTGCTTTTTCACCAGTTCACTCTGGTGGGCCATCCTAATAGCCCCAGTGAGACTTCAGCTTCTGCAATTCCTATGACTATTCTGTCTCTGATTTGCTCCTCTTTAGCAGCACCAAACTCAAAGAATTCAGCTAGTTCATACAGGCTGCGCACAAATGACTCCACAGATTCTCCCACACGCTGGGCACGTTTGTGAAAACAAGCCCTCTCAGGAATTACATTTCTTTTGGGCACAAAGGGGGCACTGAGTTTATTCATAACTATTTCAAAGTCAAATTCTTCCCCTTCTTGGAAGTAAAGGCATTGAACACTGGCTCCACATCTTTCGCCATAGAATATAAAAGAGAATTAACTTGTACTTCACCACTCCTTGTCCAGCTTGGAAGCAATCCTGAAGCGTTGAAACAGCTGATGCCATGTTGGCCAAGCTGCAGGCTGAGAGAAATCAAAAAGCTCAGGTGGGGTAAACTTCGACATCATCATTAATCAGGAATGAGAAGCGCAGGCAAGTACTTCTGACACCATGTCATGAGATGCAGAACACAGTATAGAAGGTACAATGCTATTTTATTGCAGAGCATAGAAGTAAACAGCTTGTACAACACATCTAACTTGGTAACTGCGACATAGACAATAACGGACCTAAACCACGCCCCCATCCGGTGACATCACTTCCCACTCTCATCACAGGTAGCTTAGGTTTTATTTAGACTTAGGTTTTTTATTTTAGGGGTTTGGTTGTGTGGGGGGTTTTACTGTTGAGGGGACTTTGTAATTTTTGTCGGTAAAAGAGCTGTTTAACTTAGGGCAATGCCCTACAAAAGGCATTTTTAAGGGCTATTGGTAGTTTATTGTAGGTTAAGGGGTGTTTTTATTTTGGGGGCTTTTTATTTTTATAGGGCTTTTAGATTAGGAGTAATTTTTGTAATCTTAAAGTCTTTTTATTTTTCGAAATTTTAGGGTTTATTATTTTTTAAATTTGTAATTTTTTTAAAAAAAAAAATCGTAGTGTTAAATTTTTTTAATCATCTAATTTAAGTATTTTAATTGGTAGTTTTTTTATTTTATTAGAATAGTTATGTTAGGTTAATTTATAGGGGCCAATTTATCAAAGGTCTTGCGGACCTGATCTGACAGGGCGGATCAGGTCCGCAAGACCTCGCTGAATGCGGAGAGCAATACGCTCTCCGTATTCAGCATTGCACCAGCAGCTCACAAGACTAGTGGCCAATTGGCCGCCAGCAGGGAGGTGTCAATCAACCCGATCGTATTCGATCGTGTTGAATTCCGGCGATTCCTGTCCGCCTGCTCAGAGCAGGCAGACAGGGTTATGGAGCAGCGGTCTTTAAACCGCTGCTTCATAACTGCTGTTTCTGGCGAGTCTGAAGACTTGCCAGAAACACGGGCCCACAAGCTCCGTTCGGAGCTTGATAAATGGGCCCCATAGTTTAATCTTAGGTTTTTTTTACATCACAGGTAAGTTTTTATTTATTTTAAGATAGTTATATTGTAACTTTTAATTTAAAATTAGGGGGTGCTAGGTTTAGGGGTTAATAGGTTTAGTTTATTAGTTACAATGTGGGGGGGCGGCGGTTTAGGGGTTAATAGGTTTATATAGTGTTGGTGATGTCGGGGCGGTGGTTTAGGGGTTAATAGGTTTATTTTAGTGTTGGCGATGTGGATGGGCGGCAGATTAGGGGTTAATAAGTTTAATATAGTATTTGCGATGCGGGAGGGTGTCGGTTTAGGGGTTAATAGGTAGTTTATGGGTGTTAGTATACTTTGTAGCATTTTAGTTATGAGTTTTGTGAAACATTTTTGTTTCGCAAAATCCATAACTACTGGTCTCAGATTGCGGAATGGCTCGTGTCGGTATAGGCTGTAACGCAAGCATTTTAGCCAGACTGCACAACCTGTAATACGTCACTATTAAGGGTTGCGTTAAGGCTAAAATGCTTGCGTTACAGCCTATACCGCCGTGACTCGTAATATGCATTACCGGCCATTCCACGTGCAATGGCCAATTTTTCAGCGGTATAGCCGTACTGCAAAACTCGTAATCTAAGTGTTACTTTGTTAATAATGAAAAATAATGATGACAAATAATGATATTCCATCCAATGTCAGTCATGATATTCCAGTTTCTGCTAGTTTTTGCTCAACACAGTAGATAGGAGTCTGCATCTTCAGCAGCTTCCTGGTATGTCTGCTGTGACCAACAATAAATGCCTTCAGCAGATGTGAAGTAATCTGCAGTATTGAGAAGATTTGGGAATACTTTGGACATTAATGCAAACAAGGAAAAAAAAGCGTTGCTTGGCCAAAACCAGTAAAGAGACATGGTGATATAACTAGTAGATACATGTGTTAAATCTGAAATGTGAATTACAAGAAGAAAAAAAATTCTATGCATTTTCTCTGTACACAGTTGCACAGTTGGACTTTGATAAGTGTGTAAAACTGGCACAATACCTCCCCTTTTATAAAAACTGTTTGAATCTGAATCAGCACATTGTGAATTGAATAATTATTTTGTTGTGAATTATCTACACTGCTGAGGCACACACATTATGTTCTGTGTGCTGACATTGCTTGTTTAAATTATTATAAAAATAGAATGACTTTATCTTTCATGTACTGTTATAAATCTGTGTTTTCTAAGCATTCACAGTGATTATTTATATACAGCTTGACTGTTCAGGAGTGTGATAGCTAATACTCCTCACCATCCCTTGCCATTGAGCTTATATATGCCTTTTCATTTGGAAAGTTAGGAGTCATTTCTATTGAGCCATAATTAGATTTATACAAGGTTGCAAAACAAAAATATGCTGTCAGAGGCAACTTTAACAGTTTCTGATGGAGCGTTTTACCAAATTATAATAAACAATGCATCCCATAGAAAGTATTAGAAGCTGTAAAGTGCCAAATAACACCAGGTTTCCGCTAAAAGCGCAAACCGTTAATACACTGTTGGAGGCTGTCAATAATTTGATAAAAATGTAGGCCCAGCTCAACTAAAAGAGAAAAAAAATGCTTTTTAAAGCCTGGTTCCCATTAATATAATAATGTTTGCAAACAATGCAAGTGTTTCACTTCTGGGGCGCGATCCTATATACGGCGCAGGTTTCAGCGCAAGTGTGGAAACCTGTGCCGCCCGTAATTTCACCTCGCACATCTGGGTATTACATATACTGCGCCGTTAGATGCTAAACTGGCATAAGTAGGACAAACTGGCGTTCTTCCGAAAAGTGCGCAAATACACATTTTAGTCGTCGCAAGTAACTTACGCCAGTATTTTGTCCACGTAAAGTCTGAATAAAGAGTAGTTTATGCAAATTAGGCTAACACTCGTAAAAATGAACCACGACTTCATCTAAAAATGCGACACGTAATTACGATATTCAAAATTCATATATAAACCCATGCGCAGCTGCCATTTTCTTCAGTGTGTTTGGATGGTTCGTTGATCTACAGCACACTACAGTGGAGTGGAGGATTAGTCAGAGTAGAGAGAGAGGCGCAAACAGAGGAGTTAGTTAGGTTGCATTGTTGTTTGATTAAGCTTGTACACTTACACATATTTTTACATTTTGCACAAATTTTGCATACATACATATACAAATACATCACACTTTTTTTTCTAACACCTCACACATTTTATTTCAATTTTACAGTGTGATAGGCTGAGTGTTTGGTTGTGATTGTGTGTGATTGAACTGGGAGTGAGTGTGAGTGTGTGAGTAGTGTGAGGATGGCAGGGAGAGGTAGGGCGGAGGGGAGGAGGGGAGAGGAGTGGCAGGGAGAGGAGTATTGTAGAGGACAGGAGGAGCAGTGGGGTCCCCGTCAGGAAGTAAGTGGAGTGGGGAGAGGGAGAGCTAGAAGGGATGATGGGAGGGGGGATGCCCAAGAGCCCCAGAGACCAGGCACATCTAGAAGAGGGACAAATTGTGCACATGGGGACAGAAGGGGGGAGGAGGGAGAGGATAGGGAGGAACCCACACCAGGGACATCAGAGGGAGCAAGCCAGGTGTCCATGGAGGATGAGAGGATAAGATGTCCAAACTTCTCATTCAATGAAAATGTTGCCCTAGTCCAGGCCATCATGGACAGTTACAGTGCCCTCTTTGGGCAGGAGAAGGGCAAAGGCAGTGCCAAAAGGCGTAAAACAGCATGGTTGGCGGTAGAGGATGCAGTCAACAGTGTGGCCCCGCAGAGGAAGAATGTTGAGGGGCTTAAAAAGCGGTGGAATGACTGCAAGAGGCAGGTGAAAGAAAAGATGGGGCAGGAAGCTATACACCAGAGGGGAACAGGCGGTGGTCCACCCCTGGACATAGAATATAACACCTGGCAGGAGATGATACGCAGGTCCCTGAGTATCACAGCAGTCCGTGGACTTTTAGGGGCTCGTGACTCAGGGGCTGCAACCACAGCACATCATGCTGGTGAGTAACATCCCACACACCAGTATTATATGTATTTGAGATATAACATCCTTTAATGTCACACATTCATGTACACAATGAGGAGCATGGTATTTGGCCTACTAACAAAAACATCTACAATTATATTTCACATTAATGCTACTTAACACAATGCAATTCATGATATGAGGTGGAATAGTGCAATACTAACATGTCTCAGAGTAACACAGGCCACAAGCCCCATGTAGAGTTTTCAGTAAATGGACACTATAGCCATCACAATACTTTTAGCTCAAGAAAGCAGGTTCTGTGCCTACATCAGGCTAAAGTAAATTGTGTGACCATAGTGTCACTTAAAGAACACATTTTTTCCATCATTGACATGTACACATAACTATTGTATGAAACACATACCTGTATACTGCGCATATTAAAATCCCTCATATCACAAATCACAATGTGCACAGGCATGTTATAGAGTTTGACATGAGAATCAGTATAGGCCCTAGCATATATTAATGTACATTGTATGCCTACATGGACATATATATGACTGTACTAATCCCTCTCATCATTTGACTCCTCCACAGAACCTCCTGTCACGAGGATGCAAACAGGCATGCCGCCACCTCCACCACCACCACCAGTCACAGACATGCAGCCACCACCACCAGTCACAGGCATGCAGCCACCACCACCAGTCACAGGCATGCAGCCACCACCACCAGTCTTCAGGCAACCACATGGACAGTATGCTTCCAGGCATGAGCAGGGTCGGATGGCTTCAGTTGAGGACCCGGAAGTGATGCCACCACCATTGACATATGACCCCTGGCAAGATTCCTGGCCAGAGGAATATTCTTCTTTTGGCTTTGAGGGGGAGCCAAGACAACCACAAATGGTCTATTTATTTACCCCCCCCCCCCCAACACAATCTCAGGGCAGTCATGGCTTTTACACACAGAGTATGTCACAAGAAGTGCCAACTGGACAGGCTGAGTGGTCACACACTGGTCATCAGTGGGACTATCAATCCACCCTGAGAGCTCCACCATCCTCATCACTTGGGAGAGCTCCACCATCCTCATCACTTGGGAGAGCTCTACCATCTGCAGATGTAAATATAGCTGACAATGTCCCACAAGCACCAGCAGATGCAGCTGACAATGTCCCGCAAGCACCAGCAGATGCAGCTGAAACTGTCCAACAAGCACCAGCAGATGCAGCTGACAATGTCCCACAAGCACCAGCCGATGCAGCTGAAACTGTCCAACAAGAACCAGCAGATGCAGCTGAAACTGTCCAACAAGAACCAGCAGATGCAGCTGAACCTGCACCTCAAGCACCTAGAAGCCCTGCTGCTCAAGAGCCTGTGGATGCATTGTATTCTCCCCTGGGTGAGGAATACATTGCACTCAAGAGGAGGCTCATAACAAGCTCCGAGAGCAAACAAAGAGGCCAAGAGAGGTTTCACAGGAGCCAAGAGAGGTTCTTCAGGAGCCAAGAGAGGTTCTTCAGGAACCAAGAGAGGTTCTTCAGGAACCAAGAGAGGTTGCACAAACGTAGCATAGAGCTGCAGAGGGACATGGCAGCATCATTAAGTGGAAGTGTTCAAAACCAGTCACAGATGAAGCAAATTCTGTCTGATATGCAGATGCAGATGGACAATAGATGACGGGAACAAAATCAACTCTTGGGTGTGTTGGTTGAGCACTTTACACACCAGCAGGACACGGCCTCCAGCCTATCATCTGTGGCCAGCACACCAGCAGAAACATCAGAATCTTCTGAAACCAGGAGAACAAGGAAATCCACTACAGTCACCTCAGCTCCCTCATCCAAGAAGCCAAAAAAGAAATAAATATTCTTATAGTTCACCATAAATCTTGTCCTCTGTTATTTACCATATAATTGTCATCCACATCCATGTGAGGTGTGTTTTAGTACACTAATATTGTTAAAACATAAAAAGACCTGTGTGGAAAAGGCCAAAAAAAAGGTAATATTATCATGTTTATGACATATTCATGTTCTATAAACCACATCACATAGTTGTGTATGAAGGGTACATATAGTAATATTCACTTATAAGATGTAAATGAAGGTTTATCACATCCAATATAAATTGACACATGGATATATAGATAAATAATAATGTATTTACAGAAGGTGTGAACATAAGGTATAAACTTCAAATTTCATTCTTCATGATATTCAATAAATCATAGTGACCTAAGCATGAATGAAACAAATGAGACATTTTCAGTAATTAGGGTGGTTAAGTGAAGGGGGGTGGGATGTAGTAGTTTCACTTACATGCAGTGGAAATCCGCAGTATGTAATTCTGCAAGACATGATATATACACATGCAATGGTTGGTGAGGTACAGTCAAACATCATAATACATGTGAATGTTACAGTTTACTGTACTTATGAACAAGTAACTTACAGGTGAAGTATTCATGGATGACAAAGTCCCTCACTTCATTCCCCCTCAGTGTCCCCCTGTCCACATCCTCAGGTACAGGAACCAGCTGCTGCTCTTGGTCTGGATCTATGTCCCCCAATATACGTGTGTCCACAGCAATGTTATGTAGAATACAACATGCATTGACAATGGAACACACTTTGTTGGGGTTATACTGTAAAGCTCCACCTGTAAAATCCAGACACCTGAATCTGGTTTTGAGTAGGCCAAAGCTCCTTTCTATCACATTTCTGGTCCGTATGTGGGCCTCCTGGTACCTGAGTTGTGGCTCTGTAAGGGGGTGTGCCAAGGGGGTTAACAGCCATGGTCTGCAGCCGTACCCTGCGTCACCTGTCATGTAACATATGTATTATGATTACTACAGGTTCATCATGTGCTTAAAGGGACATAACATGGATTTCATTTAAAAGAGATATTTAAAAAAAAAAAAAAATGGTGCATTGTAAGCAATCTACTTTTATGCCAGGTTTAGTCTAGACAAAATTCTATTTTCATGATTCAGATAGAACATGCCATTTAAAGAAAATGTCCTTTTAAGTGAAAAACTATTTATAGTATACTGTCCCTTTAAAGTGACATGAAACACACATTTCTTCTTTCATGAGTTAAAAAGAACCTGCAATTTTATTCAACTTTATCATTTACTTCTATTATGTAATTTGCTCCATTCTATTGATATCATTTGCTGACAAGCATATTAGATATGCTCATTAGATGCTGATTGGTGGCTGCACATAGATGCTTCATATGATTGGCTCATCTATGTGCATTGCTATTTCTTAAACAAAGGATATCTAATGAATAAATCAAATGAGATAATAGAAATAAATTGTAATGTTGTTTAACATTGTATTCTCTATCTGAAACATGACATAATTATTTTGTATTTAGTGTCCCTTTAGTAGAAATATACAGATAGAATGAAGGTAGTGCATACTCACCAAGCAGCCAACCTCCCGAGAGTGTGCCAGATTCAAAAAGCTGGAATAAGGAGGTCTGGCACAGGATGTAGGAATCATGGGCACTCCCTGGAAAGCCTGCATACACATGTGTGAATTTCAGAGTGGTATCACAGACCATCTGGCAATTCAAGGAGTAAAACCCTTTCCTGTTAATATAGAGGAATGGCTCCTCATTGTATAGGTTTTCCCCTTATTGTTGGGGTTCCTGTGTGATATATCCCTATTTCCCCTGATGTTGGGGTCCCTTCATCATATCTCAATCTTCTCCCATATTGTCGGGACTATATAAATATATATATTTTTTCTGCTATATATTACCAATGGGGCCACATATTCCAGTGCTAATGCCATTTGTTTAACCCCTTTATACCTAATTCTAATCCATATTCTAATTTGTCAATAAAAAATACCTCTTCTATATATATCCACAAGACTGATCAGTTAATTCATATGATCACCCTCATGTCACCACCCAAATTATATTTTCTTACCATAGTCATCAGTGGATACCACTTATATAAATATTAAATGTTTTAAAAGTAGTGTGAATATGAATTGATGGTGGTGTGGTAGCCAATAGATATTTAAATGTACCAACGCTTTTTCTTTGAACATCGTTAATATAATGTTATTCTATTGTATATAAAAAGTATCAATCGACAGTTGATTATGTCCTTTTAACTATAGTTAAGAAATGTAAGGATTTTAATTTTTAACCATTGTATTTTAACCATTGTATTTTAATGTGAACAGCTATCAAATAGTTAAAGATTAGCCAGACCGGAATTCCATGTTAGATCCGCCCACTTAGACAGGTGTAGCAAGGTATAAAAGGTGTGATTATGTAGTCACTAATACAGCCTGATGAAACGGCAATTTTGCTGAGAAACGCGTTGCTGTGACTGTTTTCATCTGAATAAACCTTTTTTATTTGAGTCACCTTGCTACCTGTCTATTATTGCCCTGGTGCAATTTCCATCCGACATCAGTGTCTCTCCATGGTAGTGTCTCTCCTGGTAGAGACCGATATTACTCACTCCCTGTGAGCTACCGCTAATCCGGACCCGACAGGTGAAGTGGTCTGCTATTGGATATCCAGAGATCACGTGTACCGGCTCCTGTGTGTGTCCGTCGGGCGACTCTGAACAGTCCCGATCTGCTTCAACAGGCACAGTACGTGTACCGCTGCCTTTGTGAGTATATCCTGCACACAGGGGGGGGCTCTTGGCCCATTGATCTGACGATACTGTTTTATGTTTGGCGCCTCTCTTGTTTTTCTTTTCATCTACATGTGTGCAATCAATTGCCCCATGACATTGGGAATACCCCCCCAGTTGTGTTTAAGACTGTTCCATTCCTGGGGGGTACGGGGGAAATGAATGTATCGCTGTGTCTGGTTATCTAGAGCAGTCAAAACCTCCCCTAGGAGCCTGGAGAAGGTGGACTGCGCTAGGCCAGACACAAGCCCCTCTGTTGACTGGAATGAGCCAGATGCCAGGAAGTGTACAACACACAACAACTTCTGCATACCAGTCAGAGCTAGGTTCCTATTCACTTGAGGGTCAATATCATCCTTCAAGACCTCATATAGGTCAATGAGGCTTGCAGAAGTCAAGCAATACTTTTCCCTGACCTCCCCTTCTGTCATTCCAAACAGGGTGACCCTAACCCTGTGTATCCTTGGTGCCCTTGCTCTTCCCCTCTGCTGATGCCGACGTCTTATAGGCCCTGCTGGCCTATGGCCAGCTGCAGCAACAACAGCAGCAGGGGCAGCACAAGGAACAGGAACAACAGCAGGAGGAGCAGGGACAGCAGCAGCAGGAGCAGGGACGGCTACAGCACCATGACCAGGGACCTCAGCAGCAACTATATCAGCAGCAGGTATATCCTCCACAGCAGCAGCAGGTATATCCTCCACAACAGGGGCTTGTAGAGCTTCCAGCACCCCTTGTGCCCCATGATGCTGTCTCTCTATATATTGTAGGTAAAGCAGGGGAAACATGGTGGCTAATGAGGGTGTGCATTGCCAGGTGTTTTAAGGCTGCAGGTGAGAGGTTGTGCTGTTTGTGATTGGTTTGACACACTTGCAGGGGCAGGAATAATAAATGCTTAGAAGAGGTTTAACTGTTTGAGACTTGTGGCTGATATGTATGTGATTGCGCATGCGTTTGTTAGGCCTTCAGAGAGTTATGTTGGTTTTTAAGTCAGTGCAAGGGTTGCTGCGCCTGCAATTTGTGGCGAGATGAGAATGGAGTAGATTTTCTGAATTCTGCGCGCGTAAGTCCTTACGCTGTATATTGGATACCAAATTGCGCGTCTGTTCTATGTCAGTCTATGGGTAAAAAAAAATACGGGCGAAGGCTGAAATATACGAGCGTAACTTGTATGCTACGCCGTATATGTAATACCAAAATCGCGTAAAATCTGGCGTCGCCGGCTTTTGCGGGCGACGCTGCATATGTAATGGAGGCCCTGATTGTTAAGTAAATATATAGCAAGCAGCCTGCATGGAAAATTGTAATAAGATTTTTTAGTATGTCTCTTTAATGGCTTTATTTTCATAGTCAACCTTTTGCTTAACAAGGAAATTTTTCTAAAATGAGACATTGGGACTGACTATAAGTGAACAAATGGCATATAAATAATTTGTGCTTTTATTACCATCATGGAAAAGGTGCATCTCTGATTTATTTTGGACTTGTATAACTAGTAAAAAAGATCTCACCTTAACATTCAACCCTTTGCAATTGTACTATACAATGTGTAATTATGAGTAGTAAAAATCTTTGCAATACACTTTTATTTATTTCACCACTTTTTCTTTTGTAATTTAATTCAGAAACTTGTGGCTTTTCTCATTCCTGTTAATGGAAGTACAGACTTCAGACTAAAAACTGGTATATTCCACACAGCCATTGGCTTATTTAATTAAATGCCCCTAATTAGCAACAGCAGAGAAAGAAACCTAAGTTACAACATGATGGCAGCCATTGCTTTAAGGACAAGAAACCTTTACACTTATTTTTCAAATAATTGAACAACTAATATAGGGGTCTATCACAACCCTGTAGAGAAGTTTATCAAATGATTCATCTACAAAAATCTGCATAGATTGTAAAGGTGAATTTTGCAGAAAAAGCACTAGATAAACTTTTCTACAGATTGTGATTCACCACATATTTAAAAAAAATAAATACATATTTTTCTCAGGCTAGTCTATGAGGGATATTTATCAAGCCGTCAACTATGCTGCATTCGACGGCACCAATACGCTCGCCTAACATCGCCTAACATTGTGGCCGCAGACCTGAATACAATCTCCATATTTATAAAAAAAGCTGTCAAAAAGCTGCGCACCAAGTACGGGGCGATGAGCAGCGGACTTTTGTTAACTAGCAGTCATCAATCTTGCTCATATTCGGCTTTTTCCCAACATTATTTATACCCTGTCACTAAACACCGCCACTATACTAAAATGTTTAACCCCTATCCCGCCGATCCCGGACCCCTCCGCAACTAAATAAAGTTATTAACCTCCATCCCGCTGCTTCCGGAGCCCACCGCAGCTCTAATAAACTTATTAACCCCTATTCCGCCGCACTTGGAGACCACCACAACTCTAATAAAGTTATTAAACCCTATCCCGCCACTCCTGGAGCCCACTGCAACTCTAATAAAGTTATTAACCCCTATCCGTCCACTCCCGGAGCCCACCGCAACTAAATAAATGTATTAACCCCTATCCTGCCGCTCCCGGACTTCTCAGCGACTAAATAAATGTATTAACCCCTAAACCCCTGGCCTCCCACATCACTACCACTTACTAAACCTATTAACCCCTAAACCGTCAGCGCCCCACACCGCCATAAACTAAATTAAGCTATTAACCCCTAAACCTAACAACCCGCTAACTTTACATTAAATATTAACTCATCCCTATCTTATAATAAATTTAAACTTACCTTTAGAATTAAAACAAACTATATTAAACTATTAACCTACCCTATTATACAAAAATTTCTCAAAAGTTCCAATCAGCCAATAGGATTGAGCTCGCATTCTATTGGCTGATTGGAAGAGTCAATAGAATGCGAGCTCAATCCTATTGGCTGATTGGATCAGCCAATAGGATTGAAGCTCAATCCTATTGGTTGATTGCATCAGCCAATAGGATTTTTTCACCTTTAATTCCGATTGGCTGATAGAATTCTATCAGCCAATCAGAATTCAAGGGACACCATCTTGGATGATGTAATTTAAAGGAACCTTCATTCGGGAAGAAGACTTCGATTGAAGAGGATGCTCCGTGCCGGATGTTTTGAAGATGGACCCGCTCCGCTCCGGATGGATGAAGATAGAAGATGCCGTCTGGATGACCACTTCTGCCGGCTTGGATGAAGACTTCTCCAGGCTTCGTTGAGGACTTCTTGCCGCTTGGATGAAGACTTCTCCTAGCTTCATTGAGGATGGAGGTCCGGTCTTCAAAACTGTAAGTGGATCTTCAGGGTTTAGTGTTAGGTTTTTTTAAGGGTTTATTGGGTGGGTTTTATTTTTAGGCTAGGATTTGGGCAGAAAAAAGAGCTAAATGCCCTTTTAAGGGCAATGCCCATCCAAATGCCCTTTTCAGGGCAATGGGGAGCTTAGGTTTTTTTTTAGTTAGGATTTTATTTGGGGGTTTGGTTGTGTGGGTGGTGGGTTTTACTGTTGGGGGGGTTGTTTTTATTTATTTTTTTACAGGTAAAAGAGCTGATTTCTTTGGGGCAATGCCCCGCAAAAGGCCCTTTTAAGGGCTATTGGTAGTTTAGTTTAGTTTAGTTTAGGCTAGGGTTTTTTATTTTGGGGGGGGGCTTTTTTATTTTGATAGGGCTATTAGATTAAGTGTAATTAGTTTAAATATCTGATAATTTATTTTTTATTTTGTATAATTTAGTGTTTGTTTGTTTTTGGAATTTAGGTAATTGTATTTAATTTAGGTAATTGTAGTGTAATGTTAGGTGTAATTTAGTTGCCCCATAGGAATCAATGGGGCTGCGTTACGGAGCTTTACGCTGCTTTATTGCAGGTGTTAGGCTTTTTTTCAGCCGGCTCTCCCCATTGATGTCTATGGGGAAATCGTGCATGAGCACGTAAAACCACCTCACCGCAGCTTTCAGCAGCGCTGGTATTGGATTGCGGTATGGAGCACAATTTTGCTCTACGCTCACTTCTTGCCTTATAGCGACGGGTTTATGGAAACCTGTAATACCAGCGCTGTAGGAAAGTGAGCGGTGACAATAATGTGCAAGTTAGCACCGCACCCCTCTTACCGCAAATCTCGTAATCTAGCCGAAAGTTACACAAAATAAAAAATAAATTATCAAATATTTAAACTAATTACACCTAATCTAATAGCCCTATCAAAATAAAAAAGCCCCCCAAAATAAAAAAAAACCTAGCCTACAATAAACTACCAATTGCCCTTAAAATCTTGTAATCTAGCCGAAAGTTGCACAAAATAAAAACACTAAGTTACACAAAATAAAAAAGAAATTATCAAATATTTAAACTAATTACACCTAATCTAATAGCCCTATAAAAATTAAAAAGCCCCACAAAATAATAAACCCTAGCCTACAAATAAACTACCAATGTCCCTTAAAAGGGCCTTTTGTGGGGCATTGCCCCAAAGAAATCAGCTCTTTTACCTGTAAAATAAAATACAAACACACCCCCAACAGTAAAACCCACCACCTAAATAACCAAACCCCCCAAATAAAAAAAATAAAAAAAATCTAAAAAAACCTAAGCTCCCCATTGCCCTGAAAAGGGCATTTGGATGGGCATTGCCCTTAAAAGGGCATTTAGCTCTTTTTCCGCCCAAAGACCCTAACCTAAAATTAAAACCCACCCAATATACCCTTAAAAAAACCTAACACTAAACCCCAAAGATCCACTTACAGTTTTCGAAGACCCGACATCCATCCTCATCCAAGCGGCAGAAGTCCTCAGCGACGCCGGCAGAAGTGTTCATCCAAGCGGGCTGAAGTCTTCATCCAAACGGGCTGAAGTCTTCATCCAACCGGGCAGAAGTCTTCATCCAGGTGGCATCTTCTATCTTCATCCATCCGACGCGGATCGGCTCCATCTTCAAGACATCCAGTGCGGAGGATCCTCTTCTTACGATCGCCGCTGAAGAATGAAGTTTCCTTTAAATGATGTCATCCAAGATGGCATCTCTTACATTCCGATTGGCTGATAGAATCAGCCAAAAGGAATTAAGGTGGAAAAAAATCCTATTGGCTGTTGCAATCAGCCAATAGGATTGAGCTTTCATCCTATTGGCTGATCCAATCAGTCTCTAAAGATGAAACTTCCACTTGGTTTAGCACTCCTTGGTGTCTTTGTCCTCAGATAACAGCCGCTCCTTCCCAGAAGTAGATCAGAAAAAAGGAATCTGTGATGGTGCAAACAAAACACAGAAGGGCGCCTCCTAGTGTAATATTGTACAAGCAGTATATATATATATATATATAAATATATATATATATATATATATATATATACAATGGCAATAGACTGGTACTCACAAGTGTGACAGCACTCACTCGTGCTTAGTGGCACCTACTGGGATCTCTCAGTGTCCCAGCTCACTGTTCTTGGGCTCTCACACACCTCTCTTGATGCCTGAGGAAACAGCGTGCCAGCTGAGAAACTAGTTGCATGATTTTAATACATAGCGGGAACTTTCTGTACACTGTGTTTTTATACTATTTTATTAAAAGTGATTTTATACTTATCACTTGACTGAGAGCCTGTTCTTTTGCTGTTGAATATATTTATTTAGTTGCAGCGGGGTCCGGGAGCTGTGGGATAGGGGTTAATATATTTATTTAGTTGCAGCGGGGTCCGGGAGCGGCGGGATAGGGGTTAATATATTTATTTAGTTGCGGTGGGGTCCGGGAGCGGCAGGATAGGGGTTAAAATATTTATTTAGTTGCGGTGGGGTCTGGGAGCGGTGGGATAGGGGTTAATAACTTTATTTAGTTGCGACGGGGTCCGGAAGCGGCGGAATAGGGGTTAATAACATTATGTAGGTGGCGGCGATGTCGAGCGGCAGATTAGGGGTGTTTAGATTCGGGTTTATGTTAGGGTGTTAGGTGTAAACGTAATTTTTTTCTAGCAAAGAAATCAATGGGATATCTGGCAGTATTGAACATGAGCTTTCGCTGCTTTAAGACTCCCAGTGATTCCTATGGCATCCACGGCCTCCAGGGTGGCGGATTGAAAACCAGGTACGCTGGGCCGGAATAGTGGCGAGCATACCTGTTAGAAATTTGATAAATGGTAAAAGTTGCCAGATAGTGCAGAATTTGTATTCAGAACATCTGTAATGATGTAAGCATCGATCTGTGTCGGACTGAGACCAGCGGATCATATGTTACGTCACATATTTCAACTTTTGCCGGTCTGTAGGCTTTGATAAATTGGTCAAATCAGGCTCGCCACAATTACGCTGCGGAATTCCAGTACATTTGCGGTTGATGGCTTAATAGGCCTCTTTGACTTAACCCCTTTGCGACCAGAGCACTTTTCCATTTGTTGACCGTCTGGGACCAAGGCTATTTTTACATTTCTGCTGTGTTTGTGTTTAGCTGTAATTTTCCTTTTACTCATTTACTGTACCCACACATATTATATACCGTTTTTCTCGCCATTAAATGGACTTTCTAAAGATACCATTATTTTCATCATATCTTATAATTTACTATAAAAAAATTATAAAATATGATGAAAAAATGGAAAACAACACACTTTTTCTAACTTTGACCCCCAAGATCTGTTACACATCTACAACCACCAAAAAAACTCCTATGCTAAATAGTTTCTAAATTTTGTTCTGAGTTTAGAAATACCCAATGTTTACATGTTCTTTGCTTTTTTTTGTAAGTTATAGGGCAATAAATAAAAGTAGCACTTTGCTATTTCCAAACCATTTTTTTTTTCTCAAAATTAGCGCTAGTTACATTGGAACCCTGATATCTGTCAGGAATTCCTGAATATCCATGATATGTAAATATATATTTTTAGTAGACATTCCAAAATATTGATCTAGGCCCATTTTGGTATATTTCATGCCACCATTTCACCGCCAAATGCGATCAAATAAAAAAAAATGTTCACTTTTTCACAAACTTTCACAAACTTTAGGTTTCTCACTGAAATTATTTACAAACAACTTGTGCAATTATGGCATCAATCATTTAAATGCTTCTCTGGGATCACCTTTGTTCAGAAATAGCAGACATATATGACTTTGGTATTGCTTTATGGTAATTAGAAAGCCGCTAATTGCCGCTGCGCACCACAAGTGTATTATGCCCAGAAGTGAAGGGGTTAATTAGGGAGCTTGTAGGGTTAATTTTAGCTTTAGTGTAGTGTAGTAGACACCCCCAAGTATTGATCTAGGCCCATTTTGGTATATTTCATGCCAGCATTTCCCCACCAAATGCGATGAAATAAAACAAAATCGTAAAATGTTTCACAAATATTAGGTTTCTCACTGAAATTATTTACAAACAACTTGTGCAATTTTGGCACAAATGATTGTAATAACTTCT